>NC_081414.1:386367282-386372282 GCF_030272615.1 Cryptomeria japonica | reverse complement strand
TTTTCACTGAACATGAACTTCTCTGTTCAATGCATTGGGAAAAATAGGAAACTAATTCAAAAAAATTCTGAAAAATATCTAAGCCTTGGGTATTGATGTCTTCTTTCTAACAAAAAAAATAAAATTGAATTTCGATATATATAGAATAAGTTATGTGTTCAAACATAAACCTATGTTTGAATTATGACTAGTCGGACTTCAAAACTTAAAAAAATGAAAAATATTGAACATATCACTATCAAACCAACTGCAAGCCTTGGATATTGATGTTACAAACCAAAATTCGAAAGAATTGATTTTTTATCATTTATAGAAAAAAAGTTATGCATTTCGGGAGGCACATCACTCTTAAAAAATGTAGTTTGTTGTAAAAAACTACTTTTTGAGGGAGATGGAAAATTTTTAAAAAAATTTGAAAAAAAAAAATATAGAATCTACAGACAAAATTCTACAAATCACTAATTTACATCATCTTCAAATTATTAATAGTTTAAAAGTTATAGTTGTCGGAAGTTGAAGATTATTTTAAAATTGTTCATCTCAGTGTCAAAAGTGGCAAAAAAGTGGGAACCATTATTGTGAGTTCACCCTATAGAGATGTAGATATAGAGTCGAAGAGATGGAGTGAATATGAGAAAGAGAGGGAGAGAGGGAGTGATATAGATTGAGGGAGATATAGAGATATATGCATAGAAAGTGAGAGAGATATGGATAGAATGAAATAGAGGTGGAGAGATATGGATATAAATAAATAGAGGAGCAAGAGGGAGATAGAGGTAGAGAGACATGGATAGAATGAAATAGAGTGAGGATTGAGAGGGAGATAAAGAGAGGTAGAGATAAACAGAGAGATATATAGAGTGGGAGAGATGGAGTGAATAAGGGAGAGAGGTAGAGATAATGGGATATAGATAGAGAGGGGAGAGAGAGATAGGGAGATATATAGAGGGGACAAGAATGGGAGATAAATAAGGTGACAAATACAAGTAATATAACTATATAGAGAGAGAAGGGGGGGAGATGGAGATACAGAGATAGAGATAGGGAGGGAAAAACAAGAAGTGTGTGTGTGTGAGAGAGAGAGAGAGAGAGGAGACGATAAAGACAAGCAATAGAGAGGGGGAGAGTGATATATAAGGTGTGTGTGTGTGTGTGTGTGTGTGTGTGTGTGTGTGTGAGAGAGAGAGAGAGAGAGAGAGAGAGAGAGAGAGAGAGAGAGAGGCAACATGGAGTGTGTGTGAGAGAATGATAAAAAGATGTGCATTAAGAGGCTAGGAGATGGAGAGATAGAGAGGAAGATGGAGATGGAGATATAGATAAATATATAGAGGGAGAGAGAAGGAAATATAGGAGAGAGGAAGAGGGAGAAATAGAGATATAAATAAGGACAGACAAAGAGAGAGAATAAAGAAGGATAGATAGAGGGATATAAAGATAGAGATAAAAAGTAAAAAATCCAAATACTAATAAAAAATAATTTAAAAATAATAATAATAAATAATGAATTTATCAAGTTAATAATTAAATAAATCAAAAAATATTTTTTAATTTATTAAAATTAAAATATTAACAAAATATTTACACAAAAAATATACTTGATATATTACCAATAATATTAATGTTAATTGAAAAAAAAAAGTAATATTATCAAATATTTTTATATAAAATTAAACATAAATATAATTAAATTTTTAAATAAATTCAATTTTAGAAATTAAAACTAAACTTATACTAAAATATTGAAATATATTAAAATTTTCAAAGTTAAAATTTTAACTTTAATATTTTAAGTTATTAAAATTGAAATATTAACAAAATATATACACAAAAAAATATACTTGATATATTACCAATAATATTAGTGTTAATTGAAAGATATAATCAATATTATCAAATGTTTTTATATAAAATTAAACATAAATATAATTAAAACTTTAAAAATTAAAACTAGACTTATACTAAAATATTAAAATTATTAAAGTTAAAATTTTAACTTTTATATTAAAAGTTCTATAAAATCAAAGTTAAGAAGTAAAAAATAAAATAACTCTTGCTTCCCACACACGGGGAAACTTGATGCTACCACATCAACCTCACAAACATGTTGCATTAGGACAAAGTGAAAGGCAATTTCTAGGGGAAAGGACCCAGTAGTTGTGCACCCTAACTTCGCGCTTCTCAAAATCCTACGGGGAAATTTCAAATCACTTTGATTTTTTTACAACAACTTACTTGGAAAGTCCCCTACTTATAACTAAGGTTTCAGGGCCACATCATAAAATATGATGCCACATCAGCATGCTTTTTGCCAAGGTGTCCAAAATAACCCCCAAAAAAGTGAGACCAATAGGTGTGCAAAAAGGCCCCAATACTTGTGCAATTGATGTGGCATCGCATGATTGGTTACTTTTCACAATAAATAGTATATTTCATTCAATTATTGATACTTATCATACAACTATTGGTGCAATGTGTACACAAGTTGGACATTAACTTAGCAAGTATGGGGGTATTAAATCAACAACTTCTATCACAAGAATTGGAACACGCTCAACTATTGGATCCTTTCCCCTATATAATCTAAATATGGTGACAGATCATGAACCGAGGTTTATTGCAACAATAGGAGATGACTGTTGCATCACTTGTCCACTCAAAAATGTACTTGAAATATTAAATGCCACTATCAGTGAACAAAGAAAAGGCGAGTGAAAAATAAGAATTATAGCTCTAACAATTCGACGCTCCTTAATTTTTCAATCGTCTTGCTTGCTAGAGACGTTGTGATAGTCGTTGATGCACTCTGATAGGTCGTCTCACTCAAATAAGAAAACACCTTCAACACAATAAGGCAACATGTTCACGTAGGTGAAAACAAGGCTCAAAAGGGATCACCGAGCAATAAAAAGGCATCAAGAATTGAGCACGACCAATTAGGATTCCACAACCTATATATAGGGGCCACAGGGAAAACATCCTCATTTAGATCCTTGTTATTCGAGAGATCAGAGCGTAGAGCATCTTAGGAGCTTGAGCATAGCAGACAACAATTCCATATGTTCTACCACCAATATACTTAATATGTTCTTGCATCCTCAGAAAACACCATATCACCCAAAATGAATGTTTGAGCCCATGTAGAAACCCACACATTCATGTCCTCAGTACATACTTATTTGGCTAGCCAAGGTAAGGTAATATACCTAACAATAGGCTTTAGATCCTATGCCTCACACTATCAATGAAATCACTCAGTCATAAGTGTCCAAAATCGACCATAATTATAGTCATTCATAACAAAACATAGCCAAGGCCTCACCAAAGATGCATAGCAACTACTTCAAATAAAAATATTTGGATTATCCTTTGGTCTAGAGAATGATTCTAGCCATCTCTATGATTGTATAATTCCTATATTTATAGTTACTTCATTTTGTTAAGTAGTATAATATGCAATCATATGCCTTTGCATATCACTTTTTTGCAAAAAATAATTTAAATTTTTTGCGAAGTGGATTTTTCTCCATTATATGTATACAATGTCTTCAACGGACAACACATTCTTTTTTACATTAGCTTTACTTTGTAAAACTATCATAAAATCTTTTGAATTTTCTAAGTTAATAAAATATACCCAAATTCTACTATTGTCATCAACAAAATAAGAAAATACTCATTCTTGTTGAGTGAAAGGTTTTGCATTAGAACACATATAAACATGTATTAATTCAAGTGACACTTTTTCTCTCCAAGTTTTTTCTACTGGAATAAATTTTGATATTTGTTACCAATAATAAAACTTCACAGTCTTTGATCATCTTATTTAATAGATATTAATCCTTTCACCATCTTCTTACGGTAATATGATTTTTGATGCCATGGAAAGAGGGATAAGAGACAAAAACAAAGTTTAATGTTAGTACGTTAGTTTCAACCATAAAATCAAAACAAAGAACTAAAACTATTCCAAAAATATATCAAAGGAGATTCAAAAAGCATGAAAGAAGATTAACAAAATAACAAGAAAGGAGAAGAGTCTCCCTAAGATGCTTCCATGATGCCTGTAATCTCTCCCTTGTTTCCCTCCTCTTGTAGTTCCAAATGAATAGAGCTCTCAACTTTTAGCACTAACCATGGATGCCAAATGGAGATTAAAGATGGTTTAAAATGAAAAACATATGCTATGCAAATGCAAATAGTGATGCTATGAGAAAGCTCTAAGTATCTATGCAACATTTCAGTATAATAACAATGCTCTAATGCTTCCTCCTTTGCTCGAGGAGAAGGGTTCTATTTATAGGCAAAATAGAAGATTGGATGGTCAAGATTGATCTGGTTTGTGGAGGGCCAAGATTGCATGATTCATAATCCATGTGATGGTTTTCAACCCAATCCCATGATGATAAGTGTCAGTGTGAGAGGGCTTGAAAGGAGAGGAAGGAGCATTTAATGCCTGAGAAGACATAAGGGTAACCTCATGTGGGTTGGGTTATTGGATAAAGCTATTATCCAAGGGTAAGGTTATTATCCAATGGGTAAACTCTTGTGCAAAGTTTGCCCATGGTTAAGCCTTGACCAAAGGGTCAAGACCCATGTGGGTTGGAGTGTTGAAGAAGGGAAGCATTTATGACTCTGTAAGAGTGTTAAATGGTTGAGACGATGGGTTGGGGGTTAATTTTGGTTTAGGATTGTGAATTTTTTTTGAAGAGGGAATAGGCTAAATTAGAAGGGGTTAGAAGAAACTAGAAGCAAGTGGGTGAGGATAAATTGGAATTTTAATTAAAATAAAATCATTTATTTTAACTAAAATATGCAACTTGCATTTGTAGGAGAATGCAAGTGGATGAGGCATTTTTAAATAAATAATGATTTGTTTAAAAGGGGATTTGATTTGGAGATTTTAAATAGATGTTTAATTTATTTAAATAAGAAGCAAGGGGAATTAAATAAATTTATTAATTTATTTAATAGATGGGACTATAGTTAGTAGTTAAATAATT
>NC_081414.1:378934782-379167282 GCF_030272615.1 Cryptomeria japonica | reverse complement strand
TGAACAAACTGAAGCTTTTGCTACTTGAACAAATTAAATTTCAATTTATTACATAATTTTATCTATTCAAAATGTGCAGGTGCCTACGTATAAATATATAAAAAGCGGTAGATGGTGCTTATAACCATTTTTGGGTAGCCTTTGAATATATTGCACTCCTGGATATTTTTTGAGCTTCTCCAATCAAGATTATTCAATAATCTCTACCTATTATACCTAATTCAGAACTTGTGGCTAACGGCCTACAAATGCATAAAAAATGGCAGGTGATGCTTATTACAATTTTGGGCAGGCTTCAGATAGACTGCGATCCTTGATATTTTTTGAGCTTCTCGAATCAAGATACTTGAATAATCTTTGCCCACAACGTCCAACACATCTTCTACACTGTTGTTATCCAACAACATAGTTTCCCTGACCTTTTCCTCCATCTTCTTATATGCCTCTTCTCTCAATCTGGAAGAACACTTTTCTTTCTCCTTTGCAACTTGTTTCACATTTTTTCGTCTGTCCTCATAATCAGATTTCACTTTAAGAGTTGGAGCACTCTTTCTGCAATATCCATGGTGCTTGTAAGGTATACGTCTCTTCCTTGCAAGAATAATGTGCCATGAGTCCTCATTCCACCTAAGGCCTCCAAAAGAAGAGCTTCCATGTGGCTCGAATCCTGCATCTCTTTTGGTGGCTGGACACTTGTATTTGTAGACTTACCACATGCTGAAATGTGGCTACAATAGAAACTTGAAGTGGCCGATACTGAAAATTAATTTAATATTTTAAAAAATCTCTTCAATTTGCATTTTGTCACCCAATTTGAGATCCATAATCTTAAATATAAATTTTAAAATAAATTTATATCTCGAAATATGAGCTGAATAAACAAACCAAGTGAAAGCTAAAATTGACAAAGTGATTTTGGGTGGACAACTTACCTACCAAAGTTTAAAAAATGTTGGCCGTAAATATTGTTTAAAATTAGTTATCAAGTGGTCCCCATTCCCATATGCATAAATTTTCTATTCTCATCTTTTGCCTCTCGTATAATCTTATCCTCATGCAACTAAAAGTTATTTTGCCTCTATTTGCAAATCCCATATAATTAATATTTCTTGGTGTAAACACCCATTTACTAGTTTAATTTCACCTTTACTAGTTAACAACTCACCCATGGATAAATACCTACTTAGTTGGTAGTTAGAAAAATAATTTTATCTACATATTTATGAATTTTTTGACCACTTAAGCACAAAAATGGCCCTTTGCAATATTTGACACTTTGTCAAATAATTATCAATAATCACTTTTTCATACTCCTGGATTTGCATCTTTCACTCTAGCTATAATCCCAGCTAGGCATTGCCCTTCATCAAGTAAACATGCTCTCTCTGTGAAAATGTGCAAATTTATCAATCCACTCTGGCTTTGAACAATGCCTGCAAACCAACGCTAATTATATACATTCTGCCAATAACAAAAAAATTCACAAACAAATCATTTGAATAGTTGCAATGTCAAAGGAAATTACAAATTATAGAGCTATGAATTCAAATCTGCATCCCTTGTTAGATACCTATATTCTCTTATTCACTGCAACAACCCTATTCATAATGGTATTCAACCCCCACTCTTTATCTTTTTCTTTCCTCTATATTTTATTAATTTAAACTTTTAAAAGAAAGTATTAAATTTGCAACATGGTTTAATTCTGTGCAATCCCTATTTTGTTGTCATCTACCTTCTATTCTTTGCTAGTTTTTCCCCTTCAGCCAAATTTGCTTTTCAATACAACCTTTCTATTCACAATACATTCGTAAGTTTGTTTTATTCATTCATTTTTCTTTCACCTTTCTACGTGGTCACTTCCTCTCTTCTCTGTGAAAACTTTTATTACTTTCTCCTCCTTGCTCATGCGTACCTCTGTCTATTCACCTTTTTGATTTCAATGCCTTCCCTTTGTAAATTGTATTAGAAAATCTCTAATCATCTATATTACAAATGATCACTATAATCCTCACACCTTTCTACATCCTAATTTTGATATTATTTACCAGTAAGCTATGACATTCAAACCTTTAGCAACTAACTAGGGAGGTGAATCTGGTCCTTTACCCCTATATATTTTCAATTCTAATTTTTTTTGGATCTCAAAAGGAGAGTAATTCCCCATAATTTATCACTCAACTGTTAACTGAACAAGTAAAAGTTCTCCAAAGCATCATCTACCAAGACTTAAACCTTTACATTCTGTCCAGTTTAATTTTCTCAAAAAATAAAATAAATTTGATCCCATTTGAAATGCACCTCTTAAGAACATTGATTCTTTCAATGCTAAGAACCCTTAGATTTTACAATGACGTCCATTTGCCAGAACTTCCCATCTTTATACTCTCCAATTCAATTTCTCAGGGAAAAAAAGATATGATCCGATTTGAAATATGCTATTTCTTTAAGAATTATCAATATTGATATCCAAATTGTCAAAAATCGCACCTGTTGTTCATTGTTCCTAATGATGAAATATGTTTCTTCAGTGCAGAGTAGAGGCCTGAAGCTATGATAGGTGTTAGGCTTAGCCATTGTATACAATGTAATGTCCTTATATGCCACGTGCCCACCTTTTTGTTGTCCAAATCCCTGAACGTGTCGTGTCCTTTCATTTGTTTGCCAGACAACGAAATAGATCTCTTTGCAATAAAGCATAGTGGTTGAGAATATATTATAGTTCAGAATTTATTTTACAATAATACATTTAAATAATAATCCTTTACAAGATTTAAGATAAATTATTAATCACAATATTCTCTTTGCAATAAAGCATAGTGGTTAAGAGTATATTATAGTTCAGAATCTATTTTACAATAATACATTTAAATAATAATCCTTTACAAGATTTAAGATAAATTATTAATCACAATGAAAGTCGTAAGAATTATTTAAAAAATTTTATATGTTGGCCCAGACTCATAGTTAAAAATACCTGAATAAAAGGTATGATGTCAGTGATTAAAGCCCACTCACCATCTTCCAAGAAAACAAAAAAAATCATTTCATTCAGTTGTTTAATTTGGTGGTTTATTTGCATTGTATGCATTCATTATTTTTATTTTTATTTATTAGTAGATGCATGTATTTTAACAAAGATTCCAATTCCAAAAACAACTAGATCACCCTCATTCACAAAAAAAATAGAATTTTCTGCATAAGCTTTTTCCCTTCTGAAAAACATTGATTTCTGCTCACAGAACAATGCACTCTTCATGAAAAAACTGTGCATTCCGATTGTACACTATATTAAAAAGTTCAAAGCATAATACACTAGCTTCAACATTTCCAAAGGAGAGTGCACCTTTTTCTATGTCAATTTAGTGTTTGTTACATTATGTATATTTTTGTTCAACAATGTTTTTAGTTTAATGCATAATGTTGGGTTCTCTTCTTTCTAAAGTTTATATTATATATATTTAGTACTTTTATATCCTATTTGATAAGGAGACTTGTCAAAATTGCCATAGCTAATGTTTTTGCTTTCCTTAAACACTCAAAGGTCTGCTAAGCGTTCTGCAGAGATGTATGTTAGTTTTCTTCCTTTCATGTTCTAAGGAACACACAATTCTTATTCTCCTTTACCTTCCACATTTTAAACTCTAGACAGGAACATAACACTTTGCGTCTCTTGTTTAATAAAGCTTTCAAAAGCATTATTTATGTAGATTTAAAATGTAATTTTAGTATAGATTCAAAATACAGTGTTTTTGGCATGATATTTTTTGCACACTTGCTTTCTTGATATATATGTCTAAGCTTTATTTAAAAAGTATTTTATTATGAGTGGTGACCTACTTTTATTTATGTCTTCCATGTTGAGTTAAAATATAATGTAAGTGCATACTCAAAAAGCACATTGTATTTTACAACATTATTTCTTTTGCAAACTTGTCCTATATTTTATCATTTCTTATTCTATGATTTCTTTCCTAATAATTTGGTTTGTAATTTAGTTTATCTATCTTTCAAGGGTATTTTTCTTATGAATTATGACATACAATTATTTCATGTCTTTTGTGTTTGGTTAAAATGTAATTCTAGTGCAAATTGAAAAACACATTGTATTTTTCATTTAATGATTTGTTATCTTGCTTTCAAAATAATTTTATTCTAATTGATGGGGTACAGTTATTCCATATCTTCTATGTAGAGTTAAAAGATAATTTTAGTGGAGATTAATTTTTTTTTCAACAAGAATATATGTATATGTGTATATATATATCTCTCTCTCTGTGTGTGTGTATATATATATATATATATATATATATATAGAGAGAGAGAGAGAGAGAGAGAGAGAGAGAGAGAGAGAGAGAGAGAGAGAGAGAGAGAGAGAGAGAGAGAGAGATTCTTTCATGTTTTGCCCTGCAGATTTGTTTTCTGAATGCTTTAATTTGTGATTAATTTGATTTTTCTTTGAAAGACATTTTATTCTAAATCCATGTCTTCTATGTTGAGTTACAATGTAATTTTAGTGTACATTCAAAAACACATTATGTTTTCAAAAAGGTGAAAAAAAGAATATATGTATATGTGTATATATATCTCTGTGTGTGTGTGTGTATATATATATATATATATATATATATATAGAGAGAGAGAGAGAGAGAGAGAGAGAGAGAGAGAGAGAGAGAGAGAGGAGAGATTCTTTCATGTTTTGCCCTGCAGATTTGTTTTCTAAATGCTTTAATTTGTGATTAATTTGATTTTTCTTTGAAAAATCCATATCTTCTATGTTGAGTTACAATGTAATTTTAGTGTACATTCAAAAACACATTATGTTTTCAAAAAGGATTTTCCATTTTTTGTTAGGCTTATTCCATGTTTTATTATTTATCATTTTAGACTTGATTTGCTCATAGTTTGTTTCATGATTTATTTCATGTTTCTTTGAAAGTAATTTTATGTTTAATGGTGATATACACTTATTCTATGTTTTCCATGTTGAATGATATCAAAATTGTAGTGTAGATTTGAAAATACATTCTATAATTTCAAACAATGATATTTTTTCATTGCTTTCAAAGGCAATCTCTTAGCAATGGTGAGTTAGACTTAGTCCTTGTATTATATCTTGAGTTAAATCATATTTTAACAATTTCTACAATGTTTTGGTTTTGAAATTTTTTGTCTAGCAATAAAACTATTATAGTGAATAAAACAAGAAAAATTCCTTCCAAATAAATATTATGAGTTATATGTTTGATTTATAGAATGTTATTTACCAAAACATATACAATCAAATAGGAGACTCGAGTTAATATAAAGTGTATACTAGACAAAAAAAACATTCAAGTTATGTTGGAAACCTAAAAAAATTCTTGAAAAATCTTGAATTCTAATTCTATATTCATGACCATATACCTTTCAAAATCTTAACCACCCTTGTGAAATCCTTCATTTCTCAAGTCTCCCATTATTTTTCCCTATAAATTTCATAATTTTCCCTTCTGGTCACAACCAACTCATTACACTAGCTCCATACTGCCCCATCACAAGTTATCGCAATCCTGCAGGTGTCATATTAGAAAGTAGCTAGTAGGCCGTGGGATTGCGGTGATAGGAAAGATGTTGATACAGTATACCACAATCTCACAAGTCATTAGACTTGTCTTATCAAGCATTTGGCAATGTAACGGTACGAGGGTTACTACTTAACGGTTATCATGCTACCATAGATCCCAAGTCATAATCCTTTGGGAGGATTGTAGGATGGCGGTAAAAGGTTGAAGTAATGGAAGTGTCACTGTAGTACCATAGCGGTGCTATATTGTATGTTTGTGAATGTTGCAGTGGAGCAACAACAAAAGTAAATCACTACTAAACTACGTGGTGTTAATAGCTGAGGAAAAATGAGATTGAAGGAAAAGTGGTAAATAAGAATAGTGATATGGTAGTACTGTGGGCAATGCAAATGTAACATAAAAGGATATTGTGGTAACATGGTAATTATTACTGCATCCCTATAGAGGTTGACAGGAGTGCTTGGGAAAGGTTTGCGATACATTGGTAAAAGAAGAAACCAAAAATGCACGCGGAGTGTGATGTAAGCACATCATAGCTGTTCTTTTTAAAAAGGGTGGTGAAGTATAAGATGATAAATCGACACAAGGGAATTAAATGTTGAAATGACACTCGTGGACCTCATTAAATTTAGAATTTTCACTTGAAAAATTCATTCTACAGCTGAGGATTCGACAGTTTGAACTCTGCAATTGCAAAGGAGAACATAGGATTACTTGCAAATTCAACAAGTACTACATTTTCTTGAAGCTCTTTGAGTTGCCAATAATTTAGAGAGTATCTAGTTGAATTTGAGTTAGGATAAGATAATCAACAGTGCCTAAGAAAGGGGAGAGTTCTAAACAAAAAGGAGAGTTGTCAAACTCTATTGAGAAGAAAAGGTCACTTCAGAAATCTTTGTTCGATGTATTGCCACAATTATAAGACATAGGGCTCGAGAATATTTTTAAGGATAACATGTAGGGTTGTAGTAATTCCCATAGCTATTAGGGATTTGTTTTTGTATTTTTACAAAAACTAGGATTGGAAGGTACTTGTGTTGAACTCGTGGACTTTAGACTTGGCCAAGTTAATTGTGCCAAATGTGTTTGTTGATGTTGAGTTGATTCAAGTATTGGTTGAAAGTTATCACTCTGTTATCAGGATAGTGAGAATGTGATGCAAAAGCATCTCTAGTCTATGAGCAATCTTGTATCATCCAAAAATATTTCCTTTTAGTTTAGTGCGCAGTTTTCTATGTTCCTGTCGGTAGGTATCGATAGTTTCTTTCTGTTCATTGCAGATCCTATTTTTGGTTTCCAAGCTAGTTCATGTGCTTAATTCCATTTGGATTCTTTTCCGGCTAGTTATTGCTCCCGGTTTGACTATTTCTGGGTTTCGGGACAGTTCTTGTGCTTACCGGTTGGTCTTCCTTCATTATCGGAGTGGTTCTTGGCGTGTGGTTCTATTTGGGGTCTTGTTCAATGTTCTTTGGCATATTGCCGACCTTCCTGCTGATCTGCACTTCTTGGTTGTTATTTTCTTGGAGAATTTCTTTCATTCTTAGGGCTAACCCAGTTACATGTTTCATTTTCATGCATTGGCAAATGTAATCTTTTGTGGCCGACCCGGATGTGTTCCGAAGGGTATATATAGGTTATTTTGTAATCATTTGTAGGAGGAGAGGAGGTAGAAATGAGAATAAGGATTGAGATTGGTGATTAATGATTTGGTTGATTCTAAGTCTCCCTATTGGATTGTATCTGGATTATAGACTGCATGTAACCGGTTAACTACCAGATGTTCTATGATGAATGTATGATGATAACCGGTTGGTTGCCGGAGGTTTTAAGATAATAATGTGATCTATTTCTTTAATATTTTTATTTTTTCTTGTTGCTTTCATTGTGTTACTCTTGCTACATAAGCCGATCAATTCTCTTTTGAGGGTTTTACCGGTTATGGCTGCATAAGAATGCCCAGTGGACACCCTTTGTTAGTAATAACAAGGTCAGCTATTGTGGACTATTTCATGTTGAATAGAAAGGCCCTCACTAAAGTTGAATTACAAGATTATATGAGGTTAAGGAAAACATACATAAAAGATGAGCTCCTGTTGTACTGCAAGAGGGGTTTCAATAATCAGACTATGGAGATTGTGGAGAATGAGCATCTTGTTGTGTATGAATTCTAGGTATATTTTTAGAGAACATATTTTGCCCTATGTCAGATATTGGGTGAGGATGCTAGAGATAAGATGCCAATTTCCATGATGTACATGGCTATGAGAATCCAAAATTCTGAACTAAACTTGGAATTTGATTTTACTTTAGAAATTGAGAGTAGGATTCATGTGTAGTTTGTGGCTCCGAAGGAGAAGAATGGATCCTGTGATTTTCAGCACTACTCATTGTTGTGTTATTTAATATTGCATCAGAATAGACAAGTGTTATATAATAAATTGAAATTGAGTATTATTAACAACATGGGAAACATGATGCTAGTACAACTATGGTGCTACATGTGGGATAAGAAATGTGCAAGCGGTGATATAAATAAAACTTAATCCATGATATTTTTGTTGTTTCAATTCTACATTATTTGAATTACCAGGTTGATAGGTTGTTACCTCAAATAATGAAAATGATAAGACCCTTGGCTAAGAAGCCTAAGGAAGGGTACACTCACAATTTTGGTGACTGGTTCTACGTGGTAGATCATACTCTGACCAGGGTGTATGGATATTTGCAGGCCCGCCATAATTTTCCAGTATTTGATTTTGTTAGGATTTCTTTTTTGAAATTTATGTGGCAAATGATATGGATGGAGGAGTGTTGGATATTGTTGGTCATTACTGCTGCTAGGATATTTTGTTGTCATTGATGTCAACATACTCCTGTGTATTGCTCTAGTGATTATATATTGGGAAGATCTTATGATCCGATTTGTAGTGTTGTTTTGTTGATCACTATTTTGCAGAGCTTAGTATTTCCTCCGGTATATTCCAGTGTCATCAGATCTTGTGCTGAGTTTTTGGGATGATGCTTGGGATGTCCTTGTGTATCTTCATTTTAAATGGATTGTGATTTGGTGCTCTGCAAGTTATCTTTCTTCATGACAGTTGCTGATTGGTTGTGTTCTTAAGCTTTCAGACGTTGATCGATGAAGATTTGATAAGTGGTGTTGGTGCAGTTGTTCTTGATGATTCTAACATTCTTGTTGGTGTTTCCTAGTTGTGTCCTATTTGATTTGATGATCTGCATTGATCATTGTGTGAGTTTTTGGTAGTTTCTATGAACTAGTGATGATTTTCGTGTTATGCGGTTTTCCTAGTGGTGTAGCGTGTTGCGGTTGATCTTAGCGTGATTTTCGGTGTTGTGCATTTCAAAATTTGATTTAGGTCCATGTTATGCTATGTAAATCATTATATTGGTCTGGTGGTCGATCTTTGTATCGTGTGTTGTAATTTTGTTATTGAGGGTTGAGGGTTTAGCCGACCTTGTTATCAAGGTTGATGAATTGTATATATAGGTGATATTGTCATGTAATTTGGTGGTCGATGTTATGTCTGCATTATTAGAGAGAGGTTTATGTGCAAACAAGTGACTTATCCTTCAATGTTGTGATTAAGGAGAGATTGGTGTTGAAGAGAAGACATTTGTGCTTAGTTGAAACTATAATTAGGCATTTGGAGATGCTATTCTTTCAGTTCACTTCTTCCAAATTGTAGTCTGAATCTTATTGCAAGTCAGTGAGACTTCCTTGAGGTTTGTAGCCTTCCAGGCCATTATATTTGAGTAGTGAGTTCTAGGTAGTGTGCCTAAATGCATGTGCATTACCCATTGTAATATTTTCACATGCTACTGCAGAGTGTCATCTTACTGTGGGTAGGTTCCCACCGTGGTTTTTCCCTTATTTCCACGTCAAAATCTTGGTGTTGTGGTTGTGCTCTCAATTTTCTTATCTTTCTTGTTAGTGTAGTATATCAGATTTATGTTTTGTGATTAAGTTTGATATTTTGGTGAAGACTGATTCACCCCCCTCTCAGTCTTCCTTCTTGATTGCTGCTAACAATTGGTATAAGTGCTAGATCCTCCGGAATAAGCTTAATTGCTTGAGGAGATCCGAGATGGCAACTCAAGGTGTTATCTTTAAGAAGGACCATTCGGGATTTGATGGGAGTAACTATGCTATATGGAAGGACAGGATGAAAGTGCACTTGAAATATCTTGGTAAAGATTATTAGAAGATTACAAAGAATGTCTATACTGTTCCTCCGAATAGACCGACTACTCTTGATGAGATCAAGGAAGCTGAACATAATATTAGAGAGAAGGAAGCATTTCTTAGTGCCCTGACTGATTTTGACATGACAAATGTAATAGGACTTTATACCGCACATGAGATCTGGGTAAAGCTTGAGATTCTATATGAAGGTGATAAATAGGTGAAGGTCGCTAAGCTGAAGAGTTTGAAAGGAAAATATGAGATGTTGAAGATGGGAGATGATGAGAACATACACTCTTTCATGGATAAGGTGAATGATCTTGTCCTAGGTATCAGATGTGCTGGTGGAACCATTGAGAAAGATTAAATTGTTGCTAAGGTGCTGAGATCTTTGCCTCCTACTTATAAACATAAGGTTGCTTCTATTGATGAGATCTAGAGTGTGACTTAAGTGACAAGACATATGCTGGTTGGAAAGATTGGTGCATTTGAGCTAAGTGAGTTTGGAGAATCACATGGAAAGTCTAAGACTAAATTCAGAGGATCCACATCTGTATCTGGTAAGAAAAAATATGATCCCGATGAGTGCAAAATATTTAGATATGAAAGGGAGAGAAGATAGATAGAAGAGAAAGAAAGAGAGTTGGATGAACTTGAAGCACTGATTGCCCAGGGATTTTCTAAAGGAGCCAATAAGTATGATGGAAAGCTACCTTTGAAATGTCTTGTAATAAGATAGGACATGTTTCTTCTAGATGCTCGAAGAGAATGGCTAAGTATGATAGGCATGATAAGTTTGACAAGCATGATATGAATTATAGATATGAAAAGCATGAGAAGTATGATAAGCCTTACAAGCCTAAATAGAAGTATAGGAATCAGAAGAACTATTATTATGTTGCTGATGAAGATATTACAAATGAAGAATCAAAAGGAGATGAAGTTGTATTTCTTGCCATTAAGGAAGATGGACCTGTACCTATTGATTCCAGTAGCTGTACTATTGAGGAGAAAGCTTTAACTGCTAAAGTTGAAGAGAAAGATGAATGGGTAATTGACAATGGTTGTTCACATCATATGACCAATGATAAAAGAAAATTTGTGAGTATGAAAAGGTATGATGGTGGAATAGTAAGATTTGGAGATGACAAAGCCTGTGTGATCCATGGGAGAGGTTCTATTTATTTTGATGGTAAGCATAACACTGATGATGTATTGTATGTTGAAGGTTTGAAGCATAATATTTTAAGTGTTGGACAGATGGTTGATAAAGGTTATGATCTATAGTTCAAGGATGGAAAATGAAAGATCTTAAATGCCTCAAGTATAGAGATTGCATCTAGAACTAAGAATGAAGGTAACATTTTTCATTTGAATGCTAGTGAGAAAAGTTATTTAATTGCTCAGATAGATAAGAGTCGGTTGTGGCATAGGAGAATGTGTCATGTAAATTTTGATTCAATGACTAAGATCAGTTCTACACATGTTGTTAGATATTTTCCTAAGATTGTTAAGCCTGGTAATCCAACATGTAAGGAATGTCAATTGGGTAAGCAAACAAGGATTTCTTTTAAGAGAAAACAATATACATCAGATGGACTGCTAGATATTGTGCATACTGACCTATGTAGACCTACAAATGTTAAAAGTGTGTAGGGTGATAGATATTTTATGCTACGTAATTATTCTAGGATGATGTGGGTTGTCTTTTTGAAGGAGAAATCAGAAGTGTTGGACAAGTTCAAGATATTCAAAGAAAAGGTTGAGACTAAGTCTGGATTGAAGGTGAAGTGTCTGCGAACTGATAGACATGGAGAATTATGTTCTGGTGAGTTAAATTCATTTTGTGAGAAGTATGGGATTAGAAGACAATTATCTGCTCCCATAACCCCTCAACAAAATGGAGTTGTTGAGAGGAAGAACATAACTATCTTGGATGCTGCAAGGACTATGCTAATTGAAGGAAATGTTCTGAAGATCTACTGGAAAGAAGCCATTAGCACTATTGTTTACACATTCAACAGAGTTCACATCAAAGGTGATACTGGTAAGACCCCTTATGAGCTCTGGTTTGGTCATGTTCCTACTGTGATATATTTCAGAGTATTTGGTAGCAAAAGTTACATCAAGAGAGATGAGGATATAGGAAAGTTTGATGCTAGAAGTGATGAAGGAACTTTCTTTGGATATTCAACAAAGAGAAAAGCCTACCGATGCTACAATAAGAGACTAAGAAAGATAGAGGAGAGTGCAAATGTGAAGGTGGATGAGAACCTTGGAAAAGAGATCCGAGCATGTGGTTATGATGATGGACAACATATTGTTCTAACTCCTATTCAGACTGAAGAGCCTAAGAAGAATGATCTGGTAGAGACAGTTAATTTAGATATTGCTACTGCCAGAAAAGAAGAGTAGGAACTTGATAATTAGAACAATCATAAGACTTTGAGGTATGTAAGACCAAATCATTCTAAAAATTAGATTATTGGTGATAAGATCAAAGGTGTAATGACTAGAAGAAGGTTAGCTGCTGAAGAAGTGTGTTTGATTTCTAAAGTTGAACCTAAAGATGTTGTAGAGGCTTGCAAATATGAAAATTGGATGAGAGATATGGAAGAAGAACTAGATCAGATTGAAAAGAATAATACTTGGGAACTTGTGCCTAGACCTAAGGATAAGAATGTTATTGGTACTAAATGGGTATTCAGGAACAAATTGAATGAAGCCGGTGAAGTTGTAAAAAATAAAGATAGATTGGTTTGCAAAGGATATTCTCAGAAAGAAGGAATTGATTATGAGAAGATGTTTGCTTTGGTTGGAAGACTTGAAGTTGTTAGACTGTTTCTTGCTTATGTTGCTTATAAAGATCTCAAGGTATATCAGATGGATGTCAAATCTACCTTTTTGAATGGTGATCTTGAGGAAGAAGTCTATATTGAGAAACTTGATGGATTTTGACTATCAGATGATAGAGACATGGTATATAAGTTGAAGAAAGCTCTTTATGGACTAAAGAAAGCCTTTAAAGCCTGGTATGCTAGACTAGATAAATATTTGTTGAAATTGGGATTTACTAAAGGTGTTGCTGACAACAATCTATACTTTAAGATATAAAATGACAACATCCTAATTGTTGAAGTCTTTGTTGATGATATTATTTTTGGAGGTGATGATGATTTGAGCGTGAAGTTTGCCAGTGATATGCTGAAAGAATTTGAGATGCCTATGATATGTGAGATGAAATTTTTCTTGGGTTTGCGAATTTCATAGTCTGGAAAAGATATATTCATATATCAAACTAAGTATGTGAAGGAATTGTTGAAGAATTTTGGGATAGCTGACTCCAAACCTATTGGAGCTCCTATGGTGACTGGTTGTAAATTGTCTAAGAATGATGAATCTCTGAAAGCTAATCAAAATTTATACAGATCTATCATCTATGGTTGGTGGACTACTAAATCTTTCTCAGACTAGGTTAGACATTATGCATGTTGTGTGCATGGCTGCTAGATATCAAGCTGATCTGAAAGAGTCATGTCACTGTTGTGAAGAGGATATTCAGATACTTGAAAGGAACTATGAATTATGGTTTATGGTATCTGAGGAATGATGATTTCATGCTATGTGCCTACATTGATGCTGATTGAGATAGTGATGTTGATAACCGAAAGAGAACTATCAGTGGAGAATTATTTTTGGGTAAGAAGTTGGTTTCATGGGCTAGTAAGAAACAAGATCCAATGTTGTTATCTACTGCTAAAGCAGAGTACATTGCTACTGCTAGTAATTGGACAAATGTAGTCTAGCTGAAGCAAATGTTGAAGGATATCAGAATTATTTATGATGAGCCTACTGTTATATATTGTGATAATTATAGTTCTATTAACATGTCAAAGAATCTGGTGCAACATTCAAAGACTAAGAATGTGTCGATCAAATATCATTACTTGAGAGAGCAAGTCAGTGAGGAGAAAGTGAAGCTAGAGTATGTATCTACAAAGGAACAAATAGCTGATATTTTCACTAAGCCTTTGCCTACAGATACATTTTTCTATTTAAGAGACAAGTTAGGTGTATCCAAACCTCCTTATAAGAATTAGATGCATTGAGTTGTATCAATTCGATGGACTTCAAAGCTTTATCTCTTTATCCAGATTGGTGAGTTGGTGCTCCTCCTTTGCTGGAGTAGTTTGTGTTTTGGGGAGAGAGATTCATGTTTAATATTCTAAGAGGGAGAGTAAGTTTGGTTTTCTATTTTGGGATCTTTGGCATTACTGTCAAAGGGGGAGAGAGATCATGTGAAAAAATGCTTTATATGTCCTGATCTTAGGGGGAGTTTGCTGGAGATATCTTCTTTCTTTGTATTGATTGTTTTTCACATTCATATGTTGCCATCAATGCCAAAAGGGGAGATTGTTGGATAGTGTTGGTCATTGATACTGCTAGGATATGTTATTGTCATTTATGTCAACATACTTCTGTGTATTGCTCTGGTGATTGCAGATTGGAAAGATGTTATGATCCGGTTTGTAGTGTTGTTTTGCTGATCATTATTTTGTAGAGCTCAGTATTTCCTCCGGTATATTCCGGCGTGATCGAATCTTGTGCTAAGTTTTTGGGATATTGCTTGGCATGGTCTTGTGTATCTTCATTTTAGATGGATCATGATTTGGTGCTTTGCAAGTTATCTTTCTTTGTGACAATTGTTGATTGGTTGTGTTCTTGAGCTTTCGGACATTGACCGATGAAGATTTGATAAGTGGTATTGGTGCAGCTATTCCTGATGGTTCTTATGTGTTTCTGGTGTTTCCTAGTTGTGTCCTATTTTTTTGATGATCCAAATTGACCATTGTGTGAGTTTTTGGTAGTTTCTATGAACCGATGATGATTTTCATGTTATGTGTTTTGCTAGTGGTGTAGCGTGTTGCGGTTGATCTTGGCATAATTTTTGATGGAGTTGTGCATTTGGGAATTTGATTTAGGTCCATGTTATGCTATGTAAATCATTATTTTGGTCCAGTGGTCGATCTTTGTATCGTGTGTTGTAATTTTGTAATTAAGGGTTGAGGGTTTAGCTGACCTTGTTATTGAGGTCGATGAATTGTATATATAAGTGATATTGTCATGTAATTTGGTGGTTGATGTTATGTTTGCATTATCAGAGAGAGGTTTATGTGTGAACAACTGATTTATCCTATGGTGTTGTGATTAAGGAGAGATTGGTGTTGCAGAGAAGACATCTGTGCTTAACTGGAACTATAATCAGGTATTTGGAGATGCTATTCTTTCAATTCACTTCTTTCGGATTGTAGTCTGAATCTTATTGTAAGTCAGTGAGACTTCCCTGAGGGTTGTAGCCTTTAGGGCCATTATATTTGAGTAGTGAGCTCTAGGCAGTGTGCCTGAATGCATGTGCATTTCCCATTGTAATATTTTCACATACTACTGCAAAGTATCATCTTACTATGGGTAGGTTTCCACCATGGTTTTTCCCTTAACCGGGTTTTCCATGTCAAAATCTTGGTGTTGTGTGATGTTCTCTCAATTTTCTCATCTTTGTTGTTACCGTAGTTTATCAGATCTATGTTTTGTGATTAAGTTTGATATTCTGGTGAAGACTGATTCACCCGCCCGATCTTAGTCTTCCTTCTTGGCTAATGCTATCAAGGAGTTCATGGAGAGATAGAAGAAGGGGACCTTATTACCCCATGTGGCTCGATGTGTAGGATACTCTATTGGATCCAACGTTCTTGAAGAATTGTAGGGCTACCTAAAAACAAATTATTCTTTAAAACTAGGCTAGGAGAGATTGTGTGACCTTGAGGGTCATATCAATCAAGTAAAAAGTAAAATATTTACTAGCCTAGGTGTCACTCATGAAATATTGCTAGATGAGGACTTAATTAGAAATTGTGTAACCTTTGATGAAATTTTTCAGAGAAGAAGAAAATGGAATATTTTAATACAATTGGAAGAGGAGAAGAGGAAGAGGGATCCAAGCTTCCTTGGATTTTTTGATGTAGACGTTAGTAAATGCTTAGTATGGTCTACAATTGAGTTTTTCAAATCAACAAAGTTGATGCATAATTAGGGAGATCTTTCACCCAACTCACCTACCAAACCAAGCCTCCTAGAGCTAAGAAAAAATGACTCAAAATAGTCCAGACATTCAAATGGTTTAGGAATTCAAAAGAATAATTCAAAAAAATCTTATGACACCCAAACAAACATGTTCTAAGCATTGGTTATGACTTCTAGCATGTAGAATGAAAGGACACTTCACAACCACCCCAAATTCCTAGTAGCCCTCCCTTTTAGGACTATCATGAATATCTTTTGAGATAGACTAGATATCAAGACCCTGAAATAATTTTTGGATATCCTTTTTGGATTTCTAAAACATATCTCAAAATGACCCTAGGGTGTTTTGGAGTGTATGCATCAAAACTTGACTTCCATCACTGCACTAGAGCCCCAATTAGCCCTATTTTATAAAGCAAGTACCCTATTCTTGCACTCCACCATTCAACCAATGGTATGAAAATGTGGGACACATCACCAAACTGAGAAATATAAAGGTTTGGATGCCCAACTTTTAGGTTTTCATCAAGTTCACACAAACCCTCACTCCCTTGGCCTAACACATAGATATGTTAGGCATTCATTGCTCCAAAAGCACATCAAAATTAATTCCCTACAAAAATGAAGAAAAGAACATCTGAATAACCCCCATTCCTACAATTATACCAAGTTTGATGAATATCCCTCAATGAAATGGGGATATTTTTACATTTTTCTGATCAAACCCTTGAAACTAGGGTTTTAGGATAGGTTCTAGAAAATGTTCACAAAATGCTTAAACCTTAATGGAATCTTACAAAATTAGTATCTAGAGAAAGGTGATTCAACAATGTTTTAGATGGTACTAGTCTCAAGCCATTATTTGTCTATATAGAGAAGTACCAGACATTTTGGCAGCAAATTACACAAAAAATACAAGAAAGAAAGCTTCAAATTTTATTATTTCTTCTTCTCTTCAACAAATCAACTAAAAAAAACCAAGCCTTGAACCAAATGAGGCTATTTGAACTTCCTTACATCCATTTCCAATGGTTCCCAATTGAATTTTGAAAGGGGATAACCGTTGGGACATAATTGCACATGTTGGCAACTTTAACATGTCTTGACAACTTTTGTCAAACTTGCCAAAAAGAGTCAAAAACCTCTATGATCCCCCTAGACATGTTCAAGTAGACTTAAAAGGAATTATTACATCAGTTCCACACATGTTGGATAGCCTTTAAATGTTTTGACCATGATTGACCACCTTAGGTGCTTATTGGTCTACATATGATGATTGGCTTAAAATCCTTACAAACTTGATTTTATGACCTTTCAAATGGGACTATATTTATTAAAATTGGTCCTAAGGACCTTATTTTGCTTCCAGAAAAAAAAACAAAAAACAAAAACAAAAAAAAACAAAGAAACCATTACAATAAAGCCTTCATGAGGCATTATAATGACTAGGTGATCCTGCACCATTTTTTGTTGCAGAACCTAATATTCTCAAGAGGATTGATTTGCGCATAAATAATTTTGAAAAATTATATGGAAAATCAATTGGCAGTGATACCACACCTAAAAAGGTAAAATTACCTATAAAGAAACCAAAAGGGGTTGCGATTTCAAATACTCTAGTTGCTATCTCTGTTCAAGAATCTTCACCCAGTCCACCCCCACCAAAAGGGTAGAAAAATGATGATCATGTGCCTTTGGTGTCATATGATGAGACTGAAGGAGTAGGTGATACTGATGAAATTGTTAATGCCTTGAGAACTTTGAAGGATGGGAAGGGAGTTGATCAACCTCAAGGATCACCCCTTAGATATGTAGATGAAACACATGGGCATGGGGTTCAGGTTGAGGGGAGTGCATTGTCAGAAGATCATGAGGATGAACGAGTTGCTATTTCTTTGAGATTCATAGAAGATCATGAGTTCTTCAAGGCACCTGCGTTCAAGGACTTCGGGATCAAAATAAAGATGAGAGTATTGAGGAGAAGAAGCAAATGAACATGATGGGTGTTGATGAATCACAACATGATGAAATTGCAATGAAAATTTTTAAAGAATTGAGGTTTGATGAGATGGATGTCACCCCAGATGAAGCCAGATAAATGGTGTTGAAAAGAAATATGTTAATTATTCTTGGGATGTGTTGAAGCTCAAAATTGTAGGTTGCCAAACTCTAAGAGGATACCAAATTCTATGATCAAGTTAGGCAATCAATTCTGGACAACTAACGAAATGAACCTTTGAGGTTACAATTCCATTCTCTTCAGGTTCTCCAATATCTCGGCGGGTGTACCATATATATAAGTAGATTATTGATTTCTTTTATCTCCTTTGTTCTATCCCTCACTAGCATAAGGTGATAAATATGTAACTAAATTAAATCCTATCTTCTATACTAACTCCTATAACTTAGAACTAACAAATAAAAGTAATTTGATCTATATTAAAATGAGATCTGATTAGTGCCTTTCATCCATTAGGCAATAGAGTCAATCTACTATTCCTTCACTATTTTTGCACCACCTTGTTAGACAATTTTTAAACAAGCACCTAATTCAAGTCTTCCAGTTAACTTGTTCTTAACTTTCAATCACTTCTGCCATTTAAGTGTTCAATGGATGCATCTTTCCTTGAAAGAGTCACCATTACAGCACACAAAAGAATTGTAATCTTTTGACTAGTATAATTCACCCTTGATGAACAACTAATGTAAATAGCAGTTGAGAAATGAAATGAGACTATTCAAATTAACCATGGCTCCTTAAGCCAATACAACAAGTGAAACCAAATTAGAGAACATTAAATTATACTCCTTGCACAACATTTGAAAGGTTTTTTTACATTTATGCCTCTTTTGGAAAATAATATGTTACAACTTCTACCCTTTTATGGATAGTCTTCTATTCTATCTTATGTTATTTTTTCTCCTCTATATCTCCACATTTTCATCACTTAAATATGTGGTTGAATAGTCATCATACCCCATTTGGGGTGAAGAGTTAACATTTTTTGTTAGAGTTAATAAAAACCTCTGAAATTAATATATCGACTAGTTAATTGATAACCTTTTTTTTAAGCTATCTTGCAGTTGTCCTTTTGGTCGACAACTTTAAAATTCTTATCAAAGGCTGAAAATTTCACTGATGGTATTAAACATTCATATCTCAAATGGGTCTTCATTATTTCTTTTATTTTCCATTCATGCTCATTCTTAGTCGACATCCTTTTCCTGTCAGATAAAAATAACAGGCTTTATTCATTTTTTCAGCCTGCTTATAGTCTTTTCTATGGTAAATAGCCAAAAACACCTCATACGGACTTGAGATTTTTACTAGAGCTTGGAAACTTGATTTTATGAAATGTTTATTTATGAGATTTGCATGTTTCAATCATTTTCATTCTCTGTCAACATCATCTTTTCTACAGGTCAAAAACACCAATTTGCAAAGTTGGCAAGGAAAATCAGCAGGTCAAGAGTCCATATCAGCTAGTCGGCAGGTTGGGATAGCATATTAATGGGTCTAAGGTGCATTAGGTCTCTTTAGGAACATGTAAGAATAACATAGTAGGGTAGCACATGTTGGATTTTGAGATGGTAGTGATGATAATTGATACTCATCCGATAGATATTAATGCTTGATTATTGATTTAAGGGTTGTCATTGATGGCAACTCATCATGTAATTATGTCCGGTAACTATAGATCTTGATAACCAAGTGGATGTGAACTGGTAACTAGTTAACCAGTAATTTGGGTTGAGCAGAGTAGTTATGGTCCGGTGATTGTGGTGTTATAAGTCGTGTATGGGATGATAGGGTTGACATAGAGATCATTTTATCATCTTTTTGGTGATCTACATTTGCTTTTGGTGATCCAGTCAAGATGACTCATGAATACACGTTACACTATAGGTCTGTTGTCTTAAAAATCCGATTCATTTCAATATCCTTATAATAATATGATAACTCTGTGTAGAAGAGATATTAAAGAGTAGGAAATTTCCAGGACAACATATGACAAGGTTTGATTTAACCTTCTACACTTTGGACTTATTCTAAGTCCAGGCGGGTATACCTTTGTGAACTAAATTCACACTTTTAAAAGATAAATCCACAACAAACCAGTCCAGAAAACCAGTGGATCTAATCACCTTAAAACTTACTGAAACAAAGGAATGAAAATTGTACTCATATTCAGTATTTGACCTACAAAACATGTAATAAACAACCTTGATCTATACCAGTGCCTTATCCAAGGTCACAGAGTCATCTAAGTTCAAACAATACTCTCACAGTCAAGTATCTATACATATCCCATTAGTTTGGCTTCTGTAGATCCCTATATATGCCTGCCACATATAAGAATTTATGCATACCAAATTAAACTATGTTCATCAAGATTCAAATATCTCACAAGGAATTTACTGGTAGAAGTGATCCCCACATATTTAATTTCCCTCCTAAAGAGAAAAGCTAGCAAACACATCTACTAAAAGTTGCCTTACAACCCCTATTCAAACAAAATAACCCTGGATTATTTAGAGTGAAATAGTAAACACATGCAAACATATTTGAAGACAACACACAGTTTTACTCGAAACCAATGGTCTATATATTGATATTATCTTCAAGAAAGTATTACAAAAACTTTCAAATATTCTCCATTAAAACTCAGAAAAGCTCAGATAAATTTCTGCAACGTTTTCTTACAATTCTTTTGCGATCCTTTTCTACTAGTCCTGGTATCCATTTATAACAATATGGATGCACATAGCTTCGGACTTTCCTAGGAGAATTTGTTATAATTATTGCTTCTCAAGAAGAAGTTACAAAACCTTTTGCAAAAACGGTTACAAGTCTTTTTCAACTTCAGCGGCTTCTTCTACTTGTTGTTCGGTTGCAACCTCTTCTAACTGTTCTGCATCCTGAATGGCATATTTTCTTGTCCACTCATTGTACACATCATCAGTTGGCCACGCGAAGTTAATCACTTTTTCCTTAGCCTTGGTTAACCTTTTCCATGAATTCCTCATCTTGTTAACCTCTGAATTGAGAAAACCATAATGAGATTTGATTCTATCTATCTCTTGAATTGTTACAACAAAAAAGGAAGCATCATCTAAGTCAACAATTCCTTTTATTCTAGCTAACATTTTGGCCTCTAATTCCTTAAGCCACACATGTTTGTCCTTTAATTGATTTGGGCTGACAAAAACTACTGGAATCAATTCAAAAACCTGATCAGTGTACTCCTTTTTATACAAGTTGATTTTCCTGTTAGCATTGTCTATCCCTTCTGCTAATTTTATTAGATCCTTTGTGGTGTCACAAGTGGATTTGATGATAGGATCAACCCCTGCTTCATCATATGATACACAAATAAGCTCCAAATCCTGCGCTCTAAGCTTCCACTTGTCAAAAATAGGTGTCAAAATAGCGTTATCTCCATTAAGCTCATTCCACATATCCAAAATCTTACTTATGTTGTTATATAATAGTGAGGCACTCATGGTATCTGCAAAAATTGAGATGATAGCCCTTACTCTCTCTTCATACTTCTTTGCATACAAGGCCTGAGCCTATTTTAAATTCTCCAATTCTTGGGGAGTAATCTCAACCATTTGAGAACTAGAAGGTGCTGGAGATGGTGGGAACTCAATGATGGGGATGGTAGGTGGAGGTCTCGCAGGAGAAGAGGAGATCATCAGTGTTGAAGACTCACCTTGATGGTACTGCCCTGTGAACTGGCTTTGTAGCTTAGCAATGATGCTATCTTTACCTCTTACCTCTTCCTTAGCACTGTTGTAAGCCTTCAAAATTGTCTCCAACTTGACTTGGAGGTCTGCTTTTTCCTTAGCTTCCCTTTTTGCTACTGCAACACTAAATTTTGCAGTCTCTAGCACAGTGCTAGCAGCTTCCACCACCCCTATGTTCTGCACTCTTTTCACTACCATTCCACCAAGGTAGCTTGACCCTGGGGTGTCCTTACTTCTTTTATTCTCATCTATCTTGAGAGACCACATGACAAGTGCAACATTATCTTTGCTAAAAGTGATTCCCTCCATGGGTTTAGTTTCTTTTCTCACTGCCTCCAATACAAAGGCATTTGCTATGTCCCACTCAGGGAGAATGAGTACTCTAGCTTGTGTCGACATATCTGTAGCTTGCTCAGGAGTGATGGTCTTAAACTCATCTATCATTTCTTGCTTTATTTCCTCCTGAACCCTAGCTGGATCTTTATGAGGCTGCTCACCTTTTCTCTTTTCACATCTTGCATTGTATTTGTGAATGTTTTGCTTCCATACAAACTTCATAAATGCTCCTGATGTAACAAAATTGTTATCAGCAAAGAAATCCTCACTGGCCTATTTGATCTCAAGATCCCACTCCTGGCCCTTGAATTCATTGGTAGTGATGTTCATCTTAGCAATAGGGGGCTCTTCTGGCATTCCCTCTTCTACTTCATCATATGTGTAGGCTATTTCTCCCAGGATACCTAACTGTATTAGTTGCTCAGTTGCTGCTTGGTCATCTCCTATATGAATAGGGGATTGGGATGGAGAGTACAAGGGTGTATCAGATTGTATTTCTTTTCCTACTCTCTGCTTCTTTGGTCTCTCTTGGATGTTAATGACATCTTGTATTTTCTCTCTTTCCTTTAGAGGTAGAGGGCTCCCCTATTGTAGGCATCAACACACTATAATTAGACTTCTTGTGCAATGTATAGTCACTAGGAGGGATTGCTTTAGTAGGGGCAGACCTACTTAGAACCATTCTTGCCTTTTCAGTGTTGTTTTTAATCACAACCTCCCTCTTTTCTTTTAGAGTCTGCATTACATCCTCAAAGCAAAGGATTAGGAACTTTATTTTCTCCTCAAAAGGGAAAAAGCTACACAATGGGTCATAGCTGGCATCAAACTGATGTAAAAAATCTAAGGCCTTTTTATAAGCCACCCATTTTTCCTTCCTTAGCTCCTGCTCATCTAGATCAAACTCATTTCTAATGAGGTCTTCAAGAAAATGGAACTGATGGGGCCTACCTCTGCACACTGCTCTCTTTCTAAATGTGCCATTAAAGAAATCTTCAGGATCGACACACCTGGACATTGCAGTTGACAAATGAGAAGGTTTAAGAAAATCCTCAAAACAATTCCAACCTCCCTTGGTTATTACAATTTGGTGGGCTATAGTAACTGTAGGGAAAATAGTCCCTTTACCCCTGCCTGTTAGCTCTGCTTCTTGCATGCTGCTAATTTGTCAGAGGATTTCTGCAGTTCCCACTTTGAGAGGGACCTGATAGGGCAATAAAAATGGAGTGCCTCTTAAACCAAATACTCTGAAAACTATGGAGACAGGGTATAAGTAAATATCACCCCAGTTATGAACAATTTTTATATTTTCTGCAAATTCTTTTGGTCTAATAAATTCCAAAAGAAGCTTGGGGATTCTTGGATTTTCTGAACAGAGGAGAGTCCTAATCTTTGATGCAAAACATTTATCAAATTTTAAGAACCTAGCATCATCTCTGTCCCATGATAGCACTGTACTCCATAATTGCACTGGCATTTTTTCTCCATCTTTCTCTTTTATGGGGTCCATTCCACTTGCAAAGTAATCACCACCTTTGAATAAAAATAGATGCATGAGGAGGGAATACCATCCAAAAGGCCTATTGACCTTCCCATTCTTTATTCCTATCAACCCTCCATGGATAGCATCAGTAATAAAAGAAGCATAATCAAAGGTTACTGCAAGAGAAGGATTCAAAATCTGAGCAATCATTAGCATGTAATGATTAGGCATATTTGCCTCAGCATCCTCTCCCAAAATCTGGCAAAGTGACCAATACACTCCCTTAGCCCTTAGGGTGAACAGATTTAATGAGAAGGGCTCTTCAGTGTTGGGTCCTACAACTGTCAACCCACCTATCTTCACAAAAAATTCTTTAAGAGGCCCATTTCTAAGATGGTTCCTCTGTGCACTGTATACTTGAGCTAGTGACTTGAAATTAATGGGCTCTAGAAAATTTTTAAACTCATTAAGCCCAAATGCACTTCTGAATTCCTGATTATTTATTTCAATGAGGGCTTTCCCATTTATATCCCTAATGCTCCTTGTGACTAGATCATAATTATGTGCAATCTGAGTTGGGAGATCCATATCCATGAATACGCCTGGAACTACCAATTCTCCTACATTTAACTCCCAGATGCTATTCTGCGGGGCTGGGGAATTTCTCATGCCAAATCCAACTTTGAATGACCCCAACCCAGACAACCCAACCTATGGATCTCTCAACCAATTACCCTTATCATATAACCCTTCTCCTATCTTCAAATGAGAAGATCTTGGCACTAGTTCTTTCACTTTTGATGCCTGATTAGTTGACAATGTCAACTGTTCGAGAAAATCATCACAAATGGCCCTTTCCTAGTAATTAACTTTCGCTGAGAATTCTCTCTTAGGTGCCATCTTAAAATATGCAAGCAATTAAACTATTACCCCCAACTGGTTTTGTGACAAAATCAAGACCTCAATTAACACACACTACTAAGAAATTGCTACATGAGAGTGTAAGAAAACCTATTTTTAGCTTGAAGGAATCCGCTTTGCAACTGAATGAACTAGCTCTGTATCTGAAGAAGATAGCTCTGCAACCGCTCCTCTGCAATAATTCTTTAGAATGATACCTTTACTCAATCAATAGGAGATCATATATGGTACTCAGTCTCTTAACTGCGACATTGATACCGCATGCTTCGGCCGTCCCTTCAGAATTGATTTCATGAGAGAATTCAAATTTTCGCTCCAATGGGTCACAACATGGCTGCACATTTTTCCTCTTCGCTCTTTCGTTGTTTCACAAAGTGTAACCTTCAAGAAATTTCATTAAACAAAATCATGCCAGCCGTTTGATCAAAAGAAACTTGATCTACCTTTACACTGACTTAACAACTTTGCCTTTGTACCGGGCCTTACCTCCTTTTCGCCATTTCACGGGCTTTATCCTTCGAGCACTTTGCCTTTGTGAAGTCATGCCAGGCATTAGATGGAACTTTAACTACTTGGCATTTAACTCTTACCGAGACCGTTAGCTTCTTCATTAACCGCGCCTTTATCTTGATGGCTAATGGTCTTTCACTATTTCATATTGCTTAAACCGCTTTCAACTTCGGACCACAAAACAATGCGAAGCGTTAGATCAAATCGGAGATGACCATCCTTTAAGGGAGACCTTTATGCTTGCTTTACTCATGCCACTCTTTCATTGGTTACTGAGTACCATGTGGCAGTCAACCATTAGCTTTGGAAAACTCTTCAAGTTTAGTTCAACATTAGCCACGTGTCTTTCCCTTATAACTGCCGGTTACACCTTGGCGGGCCCTCAACTTCTTCTAAAACCACCTGTCAATGGACACATCACCATCTAGCATTACACCTGGATGAACTCCTTTTCCTTTCGCTATTTTGTGAAGCATATCCTTTGGTTGGTTCGCAACCATGAAACAACACAAACCCTTGGATCAAAACGGAGTTGATTTGCTTTTAACTTCATGCTTTATCTGTCTTCGGGGCCCGAAAACCTTTTCGCTATTTCACAGGGCATAAAATACGAGCACTTTACCTTTGCGAATTCACGTGGGCCATTAGATTATATTTGACTTGCTCTATGCTTAACAACTTAACTGAATCCGGTAGACGTGGGTCCTCTGACTCAACTCCATCCACCTGGAATCTGGTCACTTTTAACCTGACATGTCAACCTTTCATTTGCTGAGAGAAAACACATGGATTCCACCTCATCCTTGACACCTATATCTGCCAGGTCATTTCTTATCCCACAACATGACTCACCTCTGGGACCCACCTTTTAATTCTTAGAGCCAATTTGCTGACTATTTTGGTCTTCTACCACATGCCATCATCTCACTCGCCATCTCGACCAACTGGACTACCTGCTTGGAGCACCACGTCATTTTGCCACTTCGCAAAAGCTAACTATCGAGCATTTTCCTTCTGTGAAGCTGCACTAACCATTAGATCAAATGAGACTTGCGCATCTGTTATGCTCTTATAAAAACTCCCTTTTCGAAGATTGAAAAACCTTTTCACTGTTTCTTGGGGCATAATCGTCGAGCATCTATCAGCCACGAAACAACGCGAACCGTCGGATCAGATTGGACTTGATCACCTTTTAGTCACTTGGAAAGTCTTCATTGCAGGGTCCCACTAAATGCTTTCGCCATTTCATGAAAGGTATTTCACTTGCAAGTTTCAGCTGTGAAATAACGCCAGCCATTAGATTTTGAACGAGATGAAGGCCTTTTAAACCGGACCAAGTGCGCCATTGAACACACTTTTCTCTTTCACCATTTCGTGAGTGTTAAACCACGCGCAACTTTGCCTAACGAAATAGCGAAAACCATAGATCCATCTGAGAGCTGCATGCAACTTACTGGGCCCGACAACATTAGGAAGAAAAGACATAAGGCATAATTTTTTACGATTAATTTGACAACCGCCTAGGCAAATGACATGGGGGGGACACCTCATACAACCCCAAGACCCATTACTTAAGTGGATAAAGTAATGCAAGAATAGAAACTAGAGGGTTTTTGATCAAACATTGAACGATTTAAAATTTAAAATCCTAAACCCTTAAGACCTAACACAGAGCTTGAAGCAGTTGATAGTGTGTCTAACTCAAAATTTTCAAAACCTTAGCCAATTATGGGAAAAGAAAACCCAATTTTTAAATAGTGATAACAATGGCTCTGATTGGGGATGGTTGATCGCAAGGTCAACACAAGAAAACTCAAAAACTGTGGAGAAACAAACCAAAACACAGACCCAAACAAAACAACAGGAAGGAAACAAAATATATATAAACAAAGGACCTACTGTGCATGGACATCAAGAGAAATAATGTTTCAGGAATTGTCCATGCACTGGAAATTCCTGTATTTCATCATTCATATTCTTCACAAAATATGAATCCTTACCATTTAAGTCACAGACCACAAAAGGGCCAACCCATAATGATTCAAATTTTTTATGTTTTCCCTTGTCCTGTCCTTTTGCATTCCACTGAAGAACAATGTCATCAATTTGAAACTTCCTTAATGATGTCCTTTTATCAAAAATGTGTTTGGACTGCAATTGAATCTTCTGATTTCTCTTATGAGCCAAAGTTCTGAGCTCTTCTACCTCCACAATTTGAATCATTCTATTTTCCATAGGTTCAGATAACTCCATGTCTTCATCTTGCAATAATTTATAAACTGGAAGAAGATTATTCACTGGCAATCTGACTTGCGTGCCATAAACCAGTTCAAAAGGTGATATTCCAATGGCCTTCTTAACTGTTATTCTATCTGCGCACAAAGCCAACTTCAATTTTTGATCCCAAGATCTCTTGTTTTCTTCCAGGATTTTCTTGATGATGTTCAAAAGGCTTTTATTGCTGGATTTTGCTTGTCCATTTCCCTGAGGGTGATAGGGTGAAGAGTAAGACATGAGTATTCCATGACTGGTACAAAATCCTACAAACTCTTCTGACCTGAAACTCATGGCATTATCCATTACCAATTTTGCAAGTATTCCAAATCTAGTTATTGCATTATCCATCAGGAAATCAATGACAACCTTACTTGTAGCTCTTCTTGTAGGAATAGCTTCTATCCATTTAGTGAAATAGTCAGTGGCTACTATGATCCATCTATGACCTCTTCCTGAACTCTCAAAGTTTTCTCCAATAAAATCAATGCCCCACTGGACAAAATGAGCTTCCACTATGACTGGATTTAGGGGTAAGGCTCCTTCATACTTCAACTTGGATGAAAACTTCTGACATGGGTCACATTTCTGGACATATGCATGAGCATCTTTGAATAAGGTAGGCCAATAGTATCTATCTCGAATTATCTTACCAGTAGTTGTCTTAGCAAAGTAATGACCCCCACATACTCCATCATGCATTTCAGTCAATACCCGTTTAGCCTAGAATTCATCCAAACCCATTAGCAATTCTCCATCTCTTTTTCTCCAAAATAGATCACCTTGAATGAGCACATATTTTTGTGACTTGAGGTTCAAAGTTTTTTTTTGATTATGTGTCATTCCTTCTGAGAATGCAGCATCTCTTAGGAATCAGACTATCTCTGAGTACCAAGGTTGTCTTTCAATACTAGTGACTGAAGTACTTTTGACTTCAACGTTGTGTACTTCAACATTCAAAAGATTAGACTCAGTCATGAGCTTAGCCAGACCCAGACCTCTCACCAATTTGGTGATCTTTATTTCCAAGTCAAACTCTTGGATTCTATTAATCCATCTACATCTTTTCCCTGTAACTTCAGACTGAGACAGGATATCCTTAACTGCAGCATGTGGGACATAAGCAATGATATTTTCATTTACCAGATATGGCCTAAAATCCTTGACAACTTTAACCAAAGCATAAGCTTGTTTCTCCATGGTTTCATATTTTAATTCTACTACTTGCAAAGACTTGCTGTAGAAAGCTATGGGATGTTCATATCCCTCATTATCCTTTTGTAACAATACTGCAACTACTGTATGATATGAAGCAAAATAAAATAGAGAAAAGGGCTTATTGTAATCAGGAGATTTTAACACTCGTGCTTCCTGAATGGCCGCCTTAATTTCAGCAAAAGCCTATGAGGCTTCTTGATCCCAACAAAATTTGGTATCCTTCTTGAGCAGCTAGACAATGGGCTTCACTATCTCTGCAAAGTTTGCAATGAATCTCCTAACAAAATTCACTTTGCCTAGAAAGGATTGAATACCTTTAACATTCTTTGGTTCAGACACTTTGTTTATTGCTTCAATTCTTTCAGGGTCTATCCTTACCCCTTCCTTGGAAACAATGTGTCCCAATAGTTTTCCTTCAGTGACCCCAAAATGACATTTCTTGGGATTTAATGACACACCAAATTCCAAGGCTTTATTGAACACCTTTTCCAAATGTCCACAATGATCATCAACCCTTTTGGAGAAATAAGTTAGATCATCTTGATAGACCACCATGATAATATTATTGAATTCTTTGAAAGCTACATCCATGGCTCTCTGAAATGTAGCTCCAACATTCTTCAATTCGAATGGCATTCTCACATAGACATATGTTCCCCATAGAGTAGTGAAAGCAGTTTTAAATTGTTCAAATTCCTTCACTAACACTTGGTTGTATCTTGAAAAACCATCCATCATGGACAAGAGGTCACAACCTCTTACTCTCTGCAGCATGGCTTCCATATTGGGAGAAGAGAAATTATCTTTCAAAGAAGCCACATTCAAATTTCTAAAATCTACACACAATCTAATGTCCCCATTCTTCTTTCTTACTGGGAATAGATTGGAGACCCATGAAGAATGTCTTATAGGTTTGATAATCCCCCCTTCTCTTAATTTAGTCAACTCTTACTGCATCTTAGTTTCTAACAGGGGATTAATGGGTCTCTATTTCTGTTTGAAAGGCTTAGCATCTGGAAGTAAAGGAACTTCATGCTGAAAAAGATCTTGTCTATACGCCTTTAGGTCTTCATAAGACCAAGCAAAAACATGTTTATATTTCCTCAATAAATTAATAAGGTTAGTCCTGACATGAGGGGGTAATTTCTTCCCAATGTAAACTAACTTAGGGGATGATTCAGTCCCCAGGTTTACCTCCTCTAATTCTTCCAACTTGGTGGTAGACTGCTGATGTAAGTGACTGTCATTGTAACTGAACATGCTTTCCAACTCTACTAGCCCTTTAGGTATTTCATTAGTTTCCAACTGGACCAAGTCATTTCCAAACACTGTTTCCCTATTGTCAACCACCTCCACCAGTGCATTGCAATCAATCTTCTATCCATCATAATCATCAACACATTGGATGAACCTAAGAATATCTTCATCATTAGCAAAAACTTGCCAATTATACACATTATCAGGGATGACAGGCCTAGATTTTATTTCCAAAGTGGAAATGCCGGTTAGGGTTGCATCATCATTTTTTAATGCAACATTAGCTAGGAAATCTGCCATAATATTCTTTGATCACTCAATCCAATTAATAGAAAATGCACCTAAAATGCTCAATAACATCCCAAACTACATGTTTATATCTCTTTAATCTATCATTCTTGGATGCATATTTGGATCTTACCTGAGAAACCACCAATTTTGAATCCCCTAACATTGTCAATAGCTGGATTCCATGCCTTTTTGCAACTCTAAGCCCTAACTATAGAGCTTCATACTCTGTAGTATTATTTGTGCACTGGAAAGCCAATAAGAAAGAATACTTAAAAGTTATACCTGATGGGGATACAAAAAGAACCCCTGCTCTAGATCCTTCTTTGGAGCAAGCTCCATAAAAATACATCTACCATAAACCATACTATTGTGCTTCTAATTCGACCATAATGGGGTCAATATTCTTCAACTGGGGCAAAATTGGTTGAAGTCTAAAGTTATCAAGATCTACATCAATCATACAATTGAGCATATTAGGGTCTACATTTTCAATTACCCTAGGAGCATGTGGCTCTCTATACAATTTAACTTGATTTCCATTGATCGGAATGGTGGCATAAGACAAATCCAATTGAACATTTCCTCCTATTGCTGCTGCCCACTGCCTGGACAGTAACATACCATAATGGGGCTTGGTATCAGTGACAATAACATCCATTTTATAAGTTGCCTCTGAGAATGCTGCTATTTTTACTTCAACATCTTTCATTGTACCTATCATAGGTACTTCCCTGTTATCCATAGCATAGCATTTTGCATACATAGTGGTTACTGATAGTCCTAATTCTTTCATAACACCATAGGGCATTACATTAGCAGCAGCTCCTGAATCTATCATGCAGTTTTTTATCAACCGGTTGTTTACTAACAAAGTGACATAGAAAGGATCTACCTGTGAAGGCTCTTGAGTGATAGTAGTTCCAAAATAAACCTTTGGGGTTTGGAGTTCCTGATCCTTCCCATCTTTAGCTGAACTGGTGGGTAGGACTGTGTCACTATTAGGTATACTAGAAAATAAAGACAAAGTTGCATCCCTATGTTCTTTAATTTTCAGTAATTCTACTAATGGGACAGTGACCTTCATTTGTGTAAGAGCTTGAGCCATGTCCAATGTAGAACTATTGCTTATTTTAGTATTAGCTCTAACTCTTTCTATCTTGAGTTGACTTGCCTTTTTTACTATGGCAGCTCCTTGTATATCACCAGTATCTGCACTCTTGGGTACATCTTTGACCTGTTCCTTCTTTTCTTGACCAATCTTAGGGAAAGTAGCAGCACTACTTGCTGCCCCCTTTTGAGTGACCTCTTTTATGAACATGGAACCAGGTTCACCCTGATCAATGTCCTTCTTGGTGCTTCTCAAGTTATAGTTGTGTTTTGCTTTGGCAATGGCAGCTTTAGTGAGACTTTTAACTTCTTCCTCACTAGGCCTTCTAAGATGAACTTCTTCATCCTCAATTGTTACCACATTCAATGTAGGATGCCAATCCAAGGTTAGTTGTCCTTGAACAAACCTTTCATTATCTAGCACATCACTGTATTCACTTTGTATAGACTCCTCATCACTTTCTATAATGGTTTCAAACATATTGATGTCAGGCTTAGCTTCTTGTCTCATGGATTCTTAAAGGGCTTGAGCTACCGCACATTGATGAGGAGAATGTGGTCCATCACAAGCAATACACCAGGGAGTATTTTCTATATTATGGATAGTTTTCCCTTTTAAGGGATCTGGAGTGTCTTGATTCTGAGCAATTTTGGGCTTCTCATTCTGGGGTTTACCATCTTTCCAGTTGGTATTATATGGCATGTCATGCAATCTAGGGGGCCTATCCTGCCAGTTATAATGAGGTTTATCATTTTTGTTTACCTTGGCAGTCAGATCCTTCATAGCAATGATCAACTTCTCTATCTTGTCATCCTCCTTGGCTGCTTTGCTAGGTTGTTGTTTTGTTTCTTGCCATAATCTACCATATGTTCTTCTTCCTAACTTCCCGGATGCTTTTCTATTACTTTCTACATTAATGGCAATTCTAAAAGCATCTCTCAAGTTATGTTGATTCTTATCCCTCAAGATATAAGCCATCTTTGAGTCAAATGCATTGTAATAGGTATTCAGACACATGCTATCATCTAACCTCATCACCTGATACAATCTATGCATAGCTTTTTGGAATCTAGCATTGAAATTAGTGACCATTTCATTGTCAGACTTTCTAATGTTATTAAATTCATTGAGCATAAAGTTCACATTTGTTTTATCACCATATTGCTCTTGAAAACAATTTTTAAAATCTTCCCATGACCCAATGCTATTAACTGGAAGACCTCTGTACCAATATCTTGCATCATCAACAAGGGACTGAACAAACAGTTTCATGATGACATCTTCATCCACTATCTCATAATCATTTATTAGGTCCCCAAAAGATTTTAGGTGTTCATCAGCACTAATTGCATTGTTTCCAACAAATTTATGGAGTCTGTCTCTTAACTCAGTAGGAACATGGTTGGGATATCCTGGGATCCCATCAAAGAACAATTGTCTATATTTATCTAAATTGATGGGTCTCCTTTGAAAAGGGGTAATAACATTATTGTTTCCAAGATTCATTCTCACTTTTGGAATTGGAGACTGAGATATTTGGGTATGCTGATTGTTCACAGGGATTTGACTCACTGATGTTGTATTAGCAGGCACCATAGGTTGAATTTTAACTGGGGGAATGGAAATTTGCTGAGGATCAGGCTTACTAAGGTCTTCTGATGGAAACATGATAGGGGGAGCTTTTAGATAACTAATTTTTCTTTTGACTTCCTAATTGGTTGCTTCCAACTCAACTTTCTCTAACTCCATTTGTAAATCCTCCTTTTCTTTCCTCATTCTTTCCATTTCTCTCTCATGTGCTGACAACCTATGAGAAATCTCCTCTGCACTTTTAGATCCAATTCCATCATCTACCCATTTCTATTTTCCTTTATCCACATTAGTCCTAGGAAGCTGAGAATCACTAAGAACTTCCCTGTTTGGTTGGACTACTGACCTATATTCTTGCTTGGCTTTGGGGATCAGGATTTCTCTGATCACAGGGCCTTCCTCATCACTATTTTCTTTTTCCTTAGCTAGCACTTCAAGGTCAGCTATTTGTCTAAGGAGCCTATCTCTTTCCATTAATTTAGCTTTAACTTCCTTCTCTTTATTTGCTTCCTTTTGGGATCTTAGGGAGATTAAATGGTGAACTCTCCTATTCAAATCTTCAATCTCTTGGGACACTTTATCTTCATTAGGGAAATTTTCCTCAGAATCAGATATATTGACTTGATCTATGTCAATCAAACTAATGTTTCCATCGATTGTTCTAGGCACAGAGTGTCTAATTGCGTTTGAACTAGTCCTATCTCTTGCAGACACACTAACATGGGATAAATATTGATTTAAAACATGTGCATTATCAATATTTCCAAACAATCCTGAATGGAAACCTAATATATCATGTTCAAAATCTCTGGAAGAAGAATTAGACTTTGCATAAACAAGTCGATCAGGCATCTTACCGGCATTATTAGTCTTTTGTACCTAAGCAGCATTTGATGGCTCATGTAACACTAATCTCTTCTGGCCTCTTCGTGACTGCTCTGGCAAACCCTCTTGCAAGGTTTCATGAGGATGCTTCTTCATGAATGATCTAGTTTTTTTTCCTCCTTCCATTACGCTTGTTCTCCTTTTAGAATGATTTATAATTTACTAGGACTGGTTCCAAGATAACTGAGTCGCCACCCATAAGAATATGGGAATTATGAAAACAAGCTTAGAATGAAAGACTGCAATTCCACAACACAATGATTTTCTTTATAAATTGAAGGACAAAATCTTCTTCTAGATTCTTAATGTGACTTATCCCATCCAGGTCACCACAATATGAATTAAATCTTTCTTAACTAGAGACCTTTAACAATTCATTTACTCCCAAGCAGAGTTGCCACTTTTGTTGTCTTCAAAATCTGATTCACTTCAATATCCTTATAATAATATGATAACTCCGTGCAGAAGAGATATTAAAGAGAAGAAAATTTCCAGGACAACATATGACAAGGTTTGATTTAACCTTCTACACTTTGGACTTATTCTAAGTCCAGGCAGGTATACCTTTGTGAACTAAATTCACACTTTTAAAAGATAAATCCACAACAAACCAGTCCAGAAAACCAGTGGATCTAATCACCTTAAAACTTACTGAAACAAAGGAATGAAAATTGTACTCATATTCAATAATTGATCTACAAAACATGTAATAAACAACCTTGATCTATACCAGTGCCTTATCCAAGGTCACAGAGTCATCTAAGTTCAAACAATACTCTCATAGTCAAATATCTATACATATCCCATTAGTTTGGCTTCTGTAGATCCCTATATATGCCTGACACGTATAAGAATTTATGCATACCAAATTAAACTATGTTCATCAAATTCAGATATCTCACAAGGAATTTACTGGTATAAGTGATCCCCGCATATTTAATTTCCCTCCTAAAGAGAAAAGCTAGCAAACACATCTACTGAAAGTTGCCTTACAACCCCTATTCAAACGAAATAACCCTGATTATTTAGAGTGAAACAGTAAACACATGCAAACATATTTGAAGACAATGCACAGTTTTACTTGAAACCAATGGTCTGTATATTGATATTATCTTCAAGAAAGTATTACGAAAACTTTCAAATATTCTCCATTAAAACTCAGAAAAGCTCAGATAAATTTTCGCAGTGTTTTCTTACAATTCTTTTGCGATCCTTTTTCTACTAGTCTTGGTATCCATTTATAACAATATGGATGCACATAGCTTCGGACTTTCCTAGGAGAGTTTGTTACAATTATCGCTTCTCAAGAAGAAGTTACAAAACCTTTTGCAAAAACGGTTACAAGTCTTTCTCAACTTTAGCGGCTTCTTCTACTTGTTGTCCGGTTGCAACCTCTTCTAACTGTTCTACATCCTGAATGGCATATTTTCTTGTCCACTCATTGTACACATCATCAGTTGGCCACGTGAAGTTAATCACTTTTGCCTTAGCCTTGGTTAACCTTTTCCATGAATTCCTCATCTTTTTAACCTCTGAATTGAGAAAACCATAATGAGATTTGATTCTCTCTATCTCCTGAATTGTTACAACAAAAAAGGAAGCATCATCTAAGTCAACAATTCCTTTTATTCTAGTTGACATTTTGGCCTCTAATTCCTTAAGCCACACTTGTTTGTCCTTTAATTGATTTGGGCTGACAAAAACTCCTAGAATCAATTCAGAAACCTGACTAGTGTACTACTTTTTATACAAGTTGATTTTCCTGTCAGCATAGTCTATCCCTTCTGCTAATTTTATTAGATTCTTTGTGGTGTCACAAGTGGATTTGATGATAGGATCAGCCCCTGCTTCATCATATGATACACAAATAAGCTCCAAATCCTACTCTCTAAGCTTCCACTTGTCAAAAATAGGTGTCAAAATGGCCTTATCTCCATTAAGCTCATTCCACATATCCAAAATATTGCTTATGTTGTTATATAATAGTGAGGCACTCATGGTATTTGTAAAACTTGAGATGGTAGCCCTTACTCTTTCTTCATACTTTTTTGCATACAAGGCCTAAGCTTGTTTTAAATTCTCCAGTTCTTGGGGAGTAATCTCAAATATTTGAGAACTAGAAGGTGCTGGAGATGGTGGGAACTCAATGATGGGGCTAGTAGGTGAAGGTCTCATAGGAGAAGAGGAGATCATCAGTGTTGAAGACTCACCTTGATGGTACTGCCCTATCAACTGGCTTTGCAACTTAGCAATGATGCTATCTTTACCTCTTACCTCTTCCTTAGCACTGTTGTAAGCCTTCAAAATTGTCTCCAACTTGACTTGGAGGTCTGCTTTTTCCTTAGCTTCCCTTTCTGCTACTGCAACACTAAATTTTGCAGTCTCTAGCACAATGCTAGTAGCTTCCACCACCCCTGTGTTCTGCACTCTTTTCACTATCATTCCACCAAGGTAGCTTGACGCTAGGGTGTCCTTACTTCTTTTATTCTCATCTCTCTTGAGAGACCACATGACAAGTGCAGCATTATCTTTGCTAAAAGTGATTCCCTCCATGGGTTTAGTTTCTTTTCTCACTACCTCCAATACCAAGGCATCTACTATGTCCCACTCAGGGAGAATGAGTACTCCAGCTTGTGCCACCATATCTCTTCGTTGTTTAGGAGTGATGGTCTTAAACTCTTATATCATTTCTTTCTTTATTTCTTTGTCAACCACAGTTGGATCTTTATGAGGCTTCTCACCTTTTCTCTTTTCACATCTTGCATTGTATTTGTCAATGTTTTTCTTCCATACAAACTGCATAAATGCTCTTGATGTAACAAAATTGTTATTAGCCAAGAAATCCTCACTGGCCTGTTTGATCTCAGGATCCCACTCCTGGCCCTTGAATTCATTGGTAGTGATGTTCATCTTAGTAGTAGGGGGCTCTTCTGACATTCCCTCTTCTACTTCATCATATGTGTAGGCTATTTCTCCCAGGCTACCTAACTTTATCAGTTGCTCAACGGATGCCTGTTCATCTCCTATATGAATAGGGGATTGGGATGGAGAGTACAAGGGTGTATCAGATTGTATTTCTTTTCCTACTCTCTGCTTCTTTGGCCTCTCTTGGATGTCAATGACATCTTGTATTTTCCTCTTTCCTTTAAAGGTAGAGGGCTCCCCTCTTGTAGGCATCAACACACTATAATTAGACTTCTTGTGCAATGTATAGTCACCAAGAGGGATTGCTCTAGTAGGGGCAGACCTACTTAGAACCATTCTTACCTTTTTAGGGTTGTTTTTAATCACAACCTCCCTCTTTTCTTTTAGAGTCTGCATTACATCCTCAAAGAAAAGAATTAGAAACTTTATTTTCTCCTCAAAAGGGAAAAAGCTACACAATGGGTCATAGCTGGCATCAAACTGATGTAAAAAATCTAAGGCCTTTTTATAAGCCACCCATTTTTCCTTCCTTAGCTCGTGCTCATCTAGATCTAACTCATTTCTAATGTGGTCTTCAAGAAACTGGAACTGATGGGGTCTACCTCTGCACACTACTCTCTTTCTAAACATGCCATTAAAGAAATATTTAGGATCGACACACCTGGACACTGTAGTTGACAAATGATAAGGTTTAAGAAAATCCTCAAAACAATTCCAACCTCCCTTGGTTATTACAATTTTGTTGGCTATAGTAACCATAGGGAAAATAGTCCCTTTACCCCTGCCTGTTAGCTCTGCTTCTTGCATGCTACCAATTTGTCTGAGGATTTCTACAGTTCGCACTTTGAGAAGGACCTGATAGGGAAATAAAAATGGAGTGCCTCTGAAACCAAATACTCTGAAAACTATGGAGATAGGGTATAAGTAAATATCACCTCAATTATGAACAATTTTTATATTTTTTGCAAATTCTTTTGTCTAATAAATTCCAAAAGAACCTTGGGGATTCTTGGATTTTCTGAACAGAGGAGAGTCCTAATCTTTGATGCAAAACATTTATCAAATTTTAAGAAACTAGCATCAGCTCTGTCCCATGACAGCACTGTACTCCATAATTGCACTGGCATTTTTTCTCCATCTTTCTCTTTTATGAGGTCCATTCCACTTGCAAAGTAATCACCACCTTTGAATAAAATAGATGCATGAGGAGGGAATACCATCCAAAAGGCCTATTGACCTTCCCATTCTTTATTCCTATCAACCCTCCATGGATAGCATCAGTAATAAAAGAAGCATAATCAAAGGTTACTGCAAGAGAAGGATTCAAAATCTGAGCAATCATTAGCATGTAATGATTAGGCATATTTGCCTCAGCATCCTCTCCCAAAATCTGGCAAAGTGACCAATACACTCCCTTAGCCCTAAGGGTGAACAGATTTAATGAGAAGGGCTCTTCAGTGTTGGGTCCTACAACTATCAACCCACCTATCTTCACAAAAATTTCCTTAAGAGGCCCATTTCTAAGATGGTTCCTCTGTGCACTGTATACTTGAGCTAGTGACTTGAAATTAATAGGCTCTAGAAAATTGGTAAACTCATTAAGCCCAAAAGCACTTCTAAATTCCTCATTACTTATTTCAATGAGGGCTTTCCCATTTATATCCCTAATGCTCCTTGTGACTGGATCATAATTATGTGTAATCTAAGTCAAGAGTTCCATATCCATGAATACCCCTAGAACTACCAATTTTCCTACATCTAACTCTCAGATGCTATTCTGCGGGGCTGGGGAATTTCTCATATGAAATCCAACTTTGAATAACCCCAACCCGGACAACCCAACCTGTGGATATCTCAACCAATTACCCTTATCATATAACCCTTCTCCTATCTTCAAACGAGGAGCTCTTGGCGCTAGTTCTTTCACTTTTGATGCCTGATTAGTTGACAATGTCAATTGTTCGAGAAAATCATCACAAATGGCCCTTTCCTGGTAATTAACTTTCCTTGAGAATTCTCTCTTAGGTGCCATCTTAAAATATGCAAGCAATTAAACTATTACCCCCAACTGGTTTTGTGACAAAATCAAGACCTCAATTAACACACACTGCTAAGAAATTGCTACAGGAGAGTACAAGAAAACCTATTTTTATCTTGAAGGAATCCACTCTGCAACTGAATGAACTAGCTCTGTATTTGAAGAAAATAGCTCTGCAACCACTCCTCTGCAATAATTCTTTAGAATGATACCTTTACTCAATTGATAGGAGATCATATATGGTACTCAGGCTCTTAACTACGACATTGATACCGCATGCTTCGACCGTCCCTTTAGAATTGAATTCATGAGAGAATTCAAATTTTTGCTCCAATGGATCACAACATGCCTGCACATTTTTCCTCTTCGCTCTTTCGCTCTTTCGCAAAGCATAACCTTCGAGCAATTTCATTAAATGAATTCATGCCAACCGTTTGATCAAAAGAAACTTGATCGACCTTTACACTGACTTAACAGCTTTGCCTTCGCACTGGGCCCTACCTCCTTTTCGCCATTTCACGGGCTTTATCCTTCAAACACTTTTTCTTTGTGAAGCTGCGCCAGGCGTTAGATGGAACTTTAACTACTTGGCATTTAACTCTTACCGAGACCGTCAACTTCTTCATTAACTGCACCTTTATCTTGACGGCTAACGGTTTTTCGCTATGTCGCAGAGCTTAAACCGCTTTCAACTTTGGACGATGAAACAACGTGAAGCGTTAGATCAAATCAAAGATGACCATCCTTTAAGGGAGACCTTTATGCTTGCTTTACTTACGCCACTCTTTCATTGGTTACTGAGTACCACGTGGCAGTCAACCATTAGCTTTGGAAAACTCTTCAAGTTTAGTTCAACGTCAGCCACGTGTCTTTCCCTTATAACCACCGATTACACCTTGGCAGGCCCTCAACTTCTTCTAAAACCACCTGTCAATGGACACGTCACCATCTAGCATTACACCTAGACGAACCCCTTTTCCTTTCGCTATTTCATGAAGCATATGCTTCGGTTGGTTCGCAACCACGAAACAACATGAGCCCTTGGATCAAAATGGAGTTGATCCACTTTTAAGTTCATGCTTTATCTGTCTTCGGGGCCTGAAAACCTTTTCATTGTTTCGCAGGGCATAAAATACAAGCACTTTACCTTTGTGAATTCACATGGGCTATTAGATTATATTTGACTTGCTCAATGCTTAACAACTTAACTAAATCCAGCAGACGTGGGTCCTTTGACTCAACTCCATCCACCTGGCATCTAGTCACTTTTAACCTGACATGTCAACCTTTCATTTCTTGAGAGAAAACACATGGATTCCACCTCATCCTTGACACTTGTATTTGCCAGGTCATTTCTTATCCTATGGCATGACTCACCTCTGGGACCTGCCTTTTAATCCTTAGATCCGACTTGCTGACTATTTTGATCTTCTGCCATGTGCCATCATCTCACTTGCCATCTCGACCAACTGGACTGCCTGCTTGGAGCGCCATGTCATTCGCTACTTCGCAAAAGCTAACTATCGAGCATTTTCCTCTTGCGAAGCTACACTAACCGTCAGATCAAATGAGACTTACGCATCTATTATGCTCTTATAAAAACTCCCTTTTCACAGACCAAAAAACCTTTTCACTGTTTCACGGGGCATAATCGTCGAGCATCTATTAGCCACGAAATAGCGCGAACCATTGGATCAGATTGGACTTGATCACCTTTTAGTCGCTTGGAAAGTCTTCGCTGCAGGGTCCCACCAAACGCTTTCGCCATTTCATGAAAGGTATTTCACTTGCAAGTTTTGGTTGCGAAATAACGCCAGTCGTTAGATTTTAAACAAGATGAAGGCCTTTTAAACCGGACCAAATGTGTCATTGAACACACTTTTCCCTTTTGCCATTTTGCGAGTGTTAAACCACGTGCAACTTTGCCTAACGAAACAACGAAAACCATAGATCCATCTGAGAGCTGCATGCAACTTACTGGGCCCGACAACATTAGGAAGAAAAGACATAAGGTATAAATTTTTACGATTAATTCGACAACCGCCTAGGCAAATGACATGGGGGGGGACACCTCATATGACCCCAAGACCCATTACTTAAGTGGATAAAGTAACGCAGGAATAGAAACCAGAGGGTTTTTTATCAAACATTGAACGATTTAAAATTTAAAACCCTAAACCCTTAAGACCTAACACAGAGCTTGAAGCAGTTGATAGTGTGTCTAACTCAAAATTTTCAAAAACTTAGCCAATTATGGGAAAAGAAAACCTATTTTTTAAACAGTGATAACAAGGTCGACTTGATCATTGTCTATTTTGTGATTGTGGATATATAAGACTGGCGTTGAAGATATTTTTGAGAGGTGGTATGAAGTAATATGAGCAAGTAGTGATCAAGATTCCCTTTTGGCGTAGTTTCATGTGTGTATTCTTGATTTGGTAGCTGAATGGAAGATAGAACGAAGCACAATAGAAGAGGTAGTATAGTCAGAGTTTTGGGACTTAACTAGAACTCATCTAGGCATTAATAGATGTTATTTTGGAGTTAATTCATTTTAATTCATCACTGTAGATGATCTATAAGGTAGTGAGCCTTTTGGGGTTGTAGCCCTTATTGTAATTGAGCTCTAAGCTCTAGGCAGTGTGCCTAAATGCACATGCATTCACCATTTTGTAATATTGTTTTGCTACTGGCCATAATGGAATAATATTGTGGGTTCAAATCCCACTGTGGTTTTTCCCATTTGGGTTTCCACATAAAAATATTGGTGTTATGATTTTGTGGTTGATTGTTTTATGTTTTTGCATCTCCCCCCTCTTAGTGTTCCTTGATTCCAACAATTGGTATCAGAGTGAGTATTAGATAGATTCAAGGAAGTAAAAGTTATCTTGAAACATTATCATCCTCATGAGGAAAGTGGCTAATGATAGCACTCTTTGGAACAAATATATGACATGCCTATACTTATGAGGATAGGGTGATGAAAGATTACATGGAATCCTCAACTTATGTATGAAGTGGGACGGATAATTTAGTATTCTTAGGATATTTATACTATTTATGACTTGAAGGGGATGGAGGTATATGTGAAATATGAGGTAGCTTAACACCCTTTCATGGAGGTTCATTGGAATTAATTTATCCATATCCTTATCTTATCTTCCTTTTCTATAGGTGCTAAAATAATTCATCATCCATTTGTGCCATTTTTATAAAATGACCACCATTTTCAATAGTAGTGTGCTTGAAATTATTTGGAAATTTCAAGCCCCAACAGTGGCTCTGTCTAGGGATGTATGCTTCTTGCGAGCATAGAAAGAATTCATATCTTTGGTAGAGTAGACCATGTGCCTTATCCATCTTCCTATTGAACATAAAGTCATAATCTGATTTGGTGGCCCTAAGCCCCCCAAAGTGACAATCTATTTTTCCCTCTATCAAATATTTGATTTTGGTCATGTAGCAACATTACATCTTCAAAAACATCATGATCACTCATCTTGATACCTTCCTAATCGGTCATGCCATTTATTGTTTCTAAAACATTTCCCAATTCTTGATGCAATGGTGATGCTATAGTGTGTTCATTTGGTGCACATGATTATACCTTAGTATTAAATATATTACTAGAAAATATTTCTTCCTCATCATATAAAGGATTTGAGAATACATGAAAATCCTTTTCACACACACCATGGCAATAGGGAATATGATTCTCCTCTATCATTTCATCACATAAGGGTTTTGAAAAAATTTGAAAGTCATTTTCAAATACACATACCTCTTCTTTATAAATTATAACATCATGGTATTTTGATATGAAAGGATCTACTAATGGTTCATTTGCTCCTTCATTTACCTCATTGATGATGTATTCTTCATGCAATATATCTTAAATATCATTTGCCAACTTACATTCCTCTTTCTTTGGCTGCATCATTTTATTATCCTCTTCACGTTAATTGATACCATCATTACAAGACTCAATATGGCTGGCACATTCAATTTTAAACCTTTCTATGGTATAAACCACATCAATTACTTGATCAAGAGTGACTAGCTTCAAAGACTCATGCCAATAAACTGAATTAGGCTCATACATTCTCATTAACAACTCAACAGATACCGATTCAACAAGCCTTACATAAAAAGGTATTTGCATATATACATCTATCATTCTTTTAAACAAAACAAATATTGAGTCACCTTCATGTCTTTTATACCAAAAAATGCATCTAAAAGGGATACAAGTGTTATGGTTCCATGATATAAATTGTTATTTGTATATGCCAATGTTCACTATGATATATACTTTCTCTAAAAAATTTTTTTGCAGCCCTTACCCTTCCTTGTGAACGGGAAAGGTAAGAAAAATGAAATATCTTTGTATCTTTTATCAACAGAGTCGCTATCTCCAAAAAGGAAATTATTTCTTTTTCTTATTCTGGGTCTTCCTTCAACAAAGTCACATCTTCAATATTCATATACTGCTGCAACAAACTTTAAAATTTTACAACTCTCCCAATGAAAGTTGTCTATGTTCTTCCCAATAGAGTCGCCAATTTGTTGGAGCTCCAAATTGTAGGTTGCCAAACTCTATGATCAAGTTAGGCAATCAATTCTAGCCAACTAACAAAATTAACCTTTGAGGTTACAATTCTCTTCGCTTCAAGTTCTGCTATACCTCAGGGAGTGTACCATTCATATAAGCAAATTATTGATTTTCTTTTATCTCCTTTGTTCTAACCCTCACTGACATAAGGTGAGAAATATGTAACTGAATTAAATCCTATCTTCTATATTAACTCCTATAACTTGGAACTAAAAAATAAAATTAATTTTATCTATATTAAAATGAGATCTGATTAGTGCCTTTCATCCATTGGGCAATAGAGTCAATCTTCTATTCCTTCACTAGATTTGCACCACCTTGTTAGACAATTTTTAAACAAGCACCTTATGCAAGTCTGTCAGTTAACTTGTTCTTAACTTTCAATCACTTCTATCATTTAAGTGTTCAATGTATGCATCTTCCCTTGAAAGAGTCACTATTACAACACACAAAAGAATTGTAATCTTTTGACTAGTATAATTCACCCCTTGATGAATAACTAATGTAAACAACAACTGAGAAATGAAATGAGACAACTCAAATTAATCATGGCTCCTTAAGCCAATACAACTTTTGAAACCAAATTTGAGAACATTAAATTACACTCGTACAAAATTTGTAAGGTTTTTTACATTTATGCCCCTTTTGGAAAGTAATATGTTACAACTTCTACCCTTTTATGGATAGTCTTCTTTCCTCTCTTATGTTATTTTTTCTCCTCTATATCTCTATATTTTCATCACTTATATATGTGATTGAATAGTCATCATACACCTTGAATATTCATCATACCCCTTTTGGGGTGAAGAGTCACCATTTTTTGTTAGAGTTAGTATAAACCTTTGAAATTAATATATCGACTAGTTAATTTATAACCTTATTTTAAGCTATCTTGCGGTGATCCTTCTGGTCAGCAACTTTAAACTTCTCATCAAAGGGAATTTTTTTTTATTGATGGTAGGAAACATTCATATCTCAAATGGGTCTTCATTATCTTTTCATTTTCATGCTTAGTCGACATCCATTTCTTGTCAGGTCGAAATAATAGGCTTTATGCATTTTTTCAGCTTGCTTATGGTCTTTTCTATGCTAAATAGCCAAAAACACCTCATATGGACCTGAGATTTTTACTGGAGCTTGGAAACTTGATTTTATGATATGTGTCTTTATGATATTTTCATGTTTCACTCATTTTCATTCTTTGTCAACATAATATTTTATACAGGTCAAAAACACCAATCTGCAATAGTTGGCAAGGAAAATCAGCAGGTCAAGAGTCCATATCAGCCAGTTTGCAGGTTGGGATAGCATATTAATAGGTCTAAGATGCATTAGGTATCTTTAGGAACATGTAGGAATAAAATATTTAGGTAGGATATGTTGTATTTTGAGATGGTAATCTATCATGAAATGTTATCATCCTCATGAGGAAAGTGGCTAATGATAGCACTTTTTGGAACAAATATATGACATGCCTAGAATTATGAGGATAGGGTGATGAAAGATTACATGGAATTATCAACTCATGTATGAAGTGGTACAAATAATTTAGTATTCTTAGGATATTTAGACTCTTTATGACTTGAAAGGGATGGAGGTATATGTGAAATATGAGGTATCTTAACACCCTTTCATAGAGGTCCATTGGAATTAATTTATCCATATCCTTATCTTATTATCCTTTTCTCTAGGTTCTCAAATCATTCATCATCAATTATGTGCCTTTTTTATAAAGTGACCAACATTTTCAATAGTAGGGTGCTTGAAATTATTTGGAAAATTTCAAGCCCCAATAGTGGCTCTATCTGGGGATGTATGCTCCTTGCCAGCATAGCAAGAATTCAAATCTGTGGTGGAGCAGACCATGTGCCTTATCCATCTTCCTATTGAACATAAAGTCATAATATGATTTGGTGGCCCTAAGCCCCCCAAAGTGACAATCTATTTTTCCCTCTATAAAATATTTGATTTTGGTCATGTAGCAACATTACATCTTAAAAAACATCATGATCTCTCATCTTGATACCATCCTGATCGGTCATGTCATTTATTGTTTCTAAAACATTTCCTAGTTCTTGATGCAATGGTGATGCTATAGTGTGATCATTTTGTGTAGATGATTATACCTTAGTATTAAATATATTACTTGAAAATATTTCTTCCTCATCATATAAAGGATTTGAGAATACATGAAAATCCTTTTCACACACACCATGGCAATAGGGAATATGATTTTCCTCTATCACTTCATCACATAAGGGTTTGAAAAAATTTGAAAGTCATTTTCAAATACACATACATCTTCTTTATAAATTGTATCATCATGGTATTCTGATATGAAATGATCTAATAATGGTTCATTTTCTCCTTCATTTACCTTATTGCTGATGTATTCTTCATGCAATGTATCTTCAATATCATTTCCCAACTTACATTCCTCTTTCTTTAGCTGCATCATTTTATTATCCTCTTCGCATACATTGATACCATCATTACAAGACTCAATATGGATGGAATATTCAATTTAAACCTTTCTATGCTATAAACAACATCAATTACTTGATCAAGAGTGACTAACTTAAAAGACTCATGCCAATAAACTGAATTAGGCTCATACATTCTCATGAACAACTCAACACATTTTGATTCAACAAGCCTTACATAAAAAGGTATTTGCATATATACATCTATCATTCTTTTAAACAAAATAAATATTGATTCACCTTCATGTCTTGTTATACCAAAAAATCCATCTAAAGGACATACAAAGTTTTCTGATTCCATGATATAAAATGTTATTTGAATATGCCAATGTTCACTATGATATATACTTTCTCTAACATTTTTTTTTAGCAGCCCTTACCCTTGTGAACTAGAAAGGTAAGAAATATGAAATATCTTTGTATCTTTTATCAATAGAGTTTCTACCTCCAAAGAGAAAATTATTTTTCTTCTTATCCCGGGTCTTCCTTCAACAAAGTCACTTCTTCAATCTTCATATATTGCTGCACCAAACTTCAAAATTTTATGACTCCCCCAATGAAAGTTATATATGTTCTCCCCAACAGAGTCGCCAATTTGTTGGAGCTCAAAATTGCAGGTTGCCAAACTCTAAGAGGATGCCAAACTCTATGATCAAGTTAGAAAATTAATTATGGCCATCTAACAAAATGAAACTTTGAGGTTACAATTCCCTTCTCTTTGGGTTCTTCTATACCTCGGTGGGTGTACCATTCATATAAGAAAATTATTGATTTTCTTTTATCTCCTTTGTTCTTTCCCTCACTGGCATAGGGTGATAAATATGTAACTAAATTAATTCCTATCTTCTATGCTAACTCCCATAACTTGGAACTAAAAAATAAAAGTAATTTGATCTATATTAAACTAAGATTTGATTAGTGCCTTTCATCCATTGGGCAATAGAGTCAATCTTCTGTTCCTTCACTAGTTTTGCACCACCTTGTTAGACAATTTTTAAAAAAGCACCGTATGCAAGTCTATCAGTTAACTTGTTCTTAACTTTCAATCACTTCTGCCATTTAAGTGTTGAATGGATGGGTCTTCCCTTGAAAGAGTCACCATTACAACACACAAAATAATTGTAATCTTTTGACTAGTATAATTCACCCTTGATGAACAACTAATGTAAATAGCAGTTGAGAAATGAAATGAGACTATTCAAATTAACCATGGCTCCTTAAGCCAATACAACAAGTGAAACCAAATTAGAGAACATTAAATTATACTCCTTGCACAACATTTGAAAGGTTTTTTATATTTATGCCCCTTTTGGAAAATAATATGTTACAACTTCTACTTTTTTATGGATAGTCTTCTATTCTCTCTTATGTTATTTTTTCTCCTCTATATCTCCAAATTTTCATCACTTATATATTTGGTTTAATAGTCATCATACCTCTTTTGGGGTGAAGAGTCAACATTTTTTGTTAGAGTTAACAAAAACCTCTGAAATTAATATATCGACTAGTTAATTGATAACCTTTTTTTTAAGCTATCTTGCGGTTGTCCTTTTGGTTGAAAATTTTAAACTTCTTATCAAAGGCTAGAAATTTTACTGATGGTATTAAACGTTCATATCTCAAATGGGTCTTCATTATTTTTTTATTTTTCCTTTGTGTTCATTCTTAGTCGACATCCTTTTCCTGTTAGATCAAAATAATAGGCTTTATGCATTTTTTCAACCTGCTTATGGTCTTTTCTATGGAAAATAGCCAAAAACACCTCATACAGACCTGAGATTTTTATTGGAGCTTGGAAACTTGATTTTATGAAATCTGTCTTTCTGAGAGTTGCATTTTTCACTCATTTTCATTTTTTGTCAACATCATATTTTCTACAGGTCGAAAACACCAATCTACAACAGTCGACAAGGAAAATTAGCAGGTCAAGAGTTCATATCAACTAGTCGGCAGGTTGGGACAACATATTAATAGGTCTAAGATGCATTAGGTCTCTTTAGGAACATGTAGTAATAACATATTAGGGTAGGACATTTTGGATTTTGAGATGGTAAGTTATTGTGAAACGTTATCATCCTCATGAGGAAAGTGGCTAATGATAACACTCTTTGGAACAAATATATGACATGCCTAGAATTATGAGGATAGGGTGATGAAAGATTACATGGAGTCCTCAACTCATGTATGAAGTGGGACAGAAAATTTAGTATGCTTAGGATATTTAGACCCTTTATGACTTGAAGGGGATGGAGGTATATGTGAAATATGAGGTAGTTTAACATGCTTTCATGGATGTCCATTGGAATTAATTTATCCATATCCTTATCTTATCATCCTTTGCTCTAGGTGCTCAAATAATTTATTATCCATTATGTGCCATTTTCATAAAGTGACCACCATTTTCAATAGTAGGGTGCTTGAAATTATTTGGAAATTTCAAACCCCAATAGGATGACAGTAAAACAAATGTTCATGTTGGATCAAGTCAGGCACCAATAAGAGCCATTGCTAGTGGCATAGTTTAACTCTAAGAAAGGAGTGAGTGGGACAAGGTAAAACCTCAAGAAAAAACTTTGGCAGCATGGATGAGATTCAAAAGCACTGACAAACCGAAGTTAGTCAACATGGTCCAAGAGACAAAAGGGGTTGCGATATTGAAAACACTCAAAGTTGCCTCCCCCTTGGAGGCAGCCACTATGACAATGCATTCTGCAATGTTCACCAGAGATGTTGTAAAAGACATGCAACAAAAATTGGCTGAGTATGAAAAAATTCAAATTGATATGAATGAACAAGTAAATAAATTATATATTAAAAATGTTAGGCTGAAGGATTAGTTGAAAGGTGGAGAGGAAAATCACAACAAGGCACTCATCCTTCATAAATATGCAACACCGAAGCCAACTGATGTTCCCAATAATGATTCAAGATGGGTTGAAGAAAAACAAAAGTATGAAGAGGAAATCGAAGAACTAAAGAAATTGAATGAGAAAATCCAACAAAAGATGTCACAACAAACCCTCTGTACATTTTAAAAGATATTGTCACATAGGTTGAAATATGTTATTGATAATATAGAGGATGTCCATAAAAGTTATGAGTCACTACTGAGGGCATTAGAAGTGTTCAAAGAAAACAAGCCTATATTAGAACCATTGTCTAAAAGATGGCAATGGGTACATCACACTCTAATCACATTATGTAAAGTGTTGCAAACAGATCCAAGTGCTCCCCCTACGATCAAAGTGACTAAAAAAATGATTAAAAATGTGATTGAAGAACTCAAGTATATTTCTGCAGAAGAGCCCAAGGTGAAGGCCAAAATTGATTCATTTCACACATTCAAGCACTGGACCATTCCATCAATTGTTAACTAGGACAAACATGTCAAGGATTTCCAAGGCTCGAAGAGTGAATTCAATCAAATGGTTCCATGGATACTCTCCCACATGCAGGAAGAAAAGAATATCAATGTGCAAAGCCTAAATCACTTCCTAGACAAGATAATTACACTTGACAATGGGTATACAAGGTTTGTCTTAGAAGTATGAGCAATGACAGATAAAATATGGAAGGATCACATGGTGAATGTTCTAGAGGTACAAAAATATAAATGGCATAGTGATTTTGATGTGCACTAATGAGAAAGTCAACATTTAAATGCCTTAGAAGAATAGTGCAATGAAGTGTCGATCGATGGACATGAAGCCCACTCCAACTTAAAATAGAACCTTGCCAGACCCATTGGTCATGAGTTGCTATTCAGATTATGAAGATAAGGAGTTGTAGTCTTGGTCACCAAATTTCCTCATGTTTTATTTAACTCTTGTTCTTAAACTTTGTTTTAATTAAAAATATTTGAAAACACTATAATTATAGTTTGTTGTTTTTAATGAAAAGGCATGTCCTTTCATTTTTGGGTGGGCAAATTGAATGGTAATTTTGTAATGGTTTGGAGCTTGTTTCTTCTCTCCTTTTGTATATAAGAGAGAAACCAAGACTAATAAAGGGGTTGGAAGAACTTGAAGGAGAACATATGCAATAGCCTATAATAGTTTTTTTTACAATGACAATAATAAAAGAAAGAATTCAGTATCTCAATTCTAAATACAATTGTATGTGGTAAATCTTGATATGCGTTATATGACTTTCTCCAAATTTGATTGCTTTCTAGTTATTTAAATTAGTATATCAAGGGTATTTCTAATTTATCAAAGTAACTTTCTTGTTTTGTGTGATTTATTTAATTGGCTTCTGCAAGGCATAATTAAACTAACTTAATAAGTCAGAGTAATTTGAAAGAATCATTTGGATTAAAAAGAGGAACCTAAAACACCACATCCTTAAATGTTTGTGCAAGGCATGAATGGATGAAGTGTCAAACAGTTTGAATTATAATAATAAGAATGATACTGGTTGTTTGGACTTCGTAGCCCTGTAGGAAAGATGTGAGGCCTCACCTCGACTTAGTCTGACATTCAGTGGATTTTATATTTAGACTATGATGGATACTTTATTTTGATGCTTTTTGAGACTTAGAACTTATATGATTTCAGGATTTGGATAACATTGCTATGATTTGGTGATTTACTTATATGCTTTATGAGATAAAACACTACATGATTGTTAGATAGGATGATATTGCAATGATAGATGTCGTTATTGAATTTGCAGGACTTTACTCTGAATATAGAACTATGATGTATGTTTAGTTTATGTGAATTGGGATGAAATTGCTTATGTGAATTTGCTTGATTAAAGATGTATTCAATCTGTGCAGATGAAAATTGTATGTAAGTAATGATGTGCATTGTTATATTATTGAATTGTATTATATATGGATATTTGGAAGTACTAATGTGTAAATTGAGATGCGCAGGAAATTTACCATGTGACCATGGAAATTACGGAGAATCAAACCTAGACTTATGTATGCTCGTAAGCCAGGGTTTGTCTATTTGGAGAGACAACACCCCGTTTGTGTTGTATTTTATTCGTAACAGTATATGCTGCATGAGTGTTAAGTGTTATTTAAAATTATTGTGTAAAAACCACAAGAGACAATTTCATGTTTTATTTTTGTAAAAGTGTTTTATTTGTGTCACTTCACACATGTGTGGATTTAAATTTAAATGTTTTATTTTGTCTCTTGGTGGGAAAGTGTTTAATTATAGTTCTTCTTAAATAAAATAATGTGTTGTCATAAATACTTTGGGAATATAATATTTGGGGTGGTCAACTTATGTTTGACCCGAAAATAAACTTCAGAGGGGTTTAAAATGGGTTAAATGAACACCTAGGGGTAGTTTAATAGGGTTTCCTAAAGCCCATAAGGTATACCTAGGGGTTAGGGGTAATTTTAGGCAAGTTTCTACTTTATAATGATCTTTTTAACGCTTTAAAAATTGGCTTTTTTGAGTTGTGCGAAAATTGAAAATTTAGAAGTTAAATCTAATTTAGATTTTTCTTATTCGAATGGGAGTCTTTTTGCATTTTTGCTTTCTTTCCCTTTTGGTTTTTAGAAACTTGTGAGAACTCAGAGAGTGAGCTTCTTAAGCAAGATTTTGAGATTTTGAGGGTAATCACCCACTCTCCATTTTTGGAGACAGAAGAAAATTTGAAAGGAAAATAATGTTATGGAATAGAAAAATTGATTAAGGGTAGAAGGAAAAAGATTTGTGGATTGGGTAGCTCTTCATCAAATATCATAATACCTTTAGGCAGATTAAGGTTGGTTTCAGTTATTCATTTTAATGTTTTCTTCTTGCTTATGTCTAGATGTATGTTGGTGTAAGAAATCTATGTCCTTGTATGTTTTTGTTAGAAAATCTTTTTGGTATTCTTGCATTATGATTTGTATGCGTTTTGGGAGTTTTCTCAAGACCTCTTACTCTTGGGAGAGAAGAGGATCTTGAGGGTGGTAGCAGTGACAACCCTCGAGTGAGAGACTCTCTTTGAGAGCGATCACAAGGGATCTTTGTTGTGACCCTTGCTACATGGCCTGTTTGTGCAATGGGGGTCATAAGGAGGGATATAAGGCTAGAATGCCTTTGGGGGGCATAAGGAATAAGGGGTTGAGATTCTTGATATTATTATTGTGCCATGAGGTGGCTTTTGGTTTATTCATACTTGCAGTTCTCCTTAGGGTATTGGTCCACTACCACCCTTTGAAAATGTTCATCACCAAAGTGTGGTGCTGTGAAAGCCAAGTTGGGAATGTGTCTGGAAAATCTGTATGCATTTGCTTTCTATGTGTTTGCCTGTTTGTTACCCGTCTAGGAATTGGTTCTCCGAGCTCGGGGGTGGCTACCAGTTAGCCTAGGCTGGGAGGTGAGCACTCCGTGGTCATATTTGTGTTTTCTATTATGCAGGAAAGTCAGGAGAAAAGAGAATAGGAATCATGAAAAAGACACAGAAGATTATTATTGAAGATACTTAAATTCAGTTGCAGATATTTGTTTAAATTTGTATAGAAGAATGCCTCATTCATAGAGAAGAGAAGCAAGTTGTAATTCTTGAAAATAGACTTGAAGTTTTATTGTTGTGGCTATACAAAGAAACATCCTGTAAATTGGTAGAATATCTTAGAGTTGTTAAAAAAAAAAAAAAAGCTTGTTTTATTTCTACTTCTGGTTTTTAGTAAAAGAAAAGTTATTTTGAGTTGCATGCAAAAGCCTCTTTGTATTATGAAAAAAAAAAAAAGAATAGATTTCATTTAAATTTTATCTATATTTTACTTAAGGCAAAATAGGAGTTTATTTATGCTGAAAGATCTTGAGTATTTTAAAGAAAAAAGATGTTTTATGTAATATTTTATTAGAGGAAAAATCAATGAATCTTTTTATTCTAGAGAAGTATATTGTATTTCTTAAAATGTATTTCTAAATTGCATTTTTAGTTAGTGCTGATAAAAAAAAACACTTATCATATATATATATATATTGGAATATTTTCACCCTTTTAACTATGATTATAAATTTATATAAATATAAATATATATATATATATAATATATATTTTTTTTTAAAAATAAATTAAAAAAAAAAAGGGGAAATTGTTTTTGGGTCCACGCGGACCCCACTGTGTGTACGCACAGTGAGGGCCGCGCAGCGCCCACTGTGTGCACACACAGTGGAGCCGCTTTGGCTCCCACTGTGTGGACACACAGTGGACGACCACGGCCGCCACTGTGTGGCCACACAGTGGGGAAGCCGCTAGCAGCGCCCACTATGTGGACACACAGTGGTGCCGCGACGCCCACTGTGCGCCCACACAGTGGCGCCACGACTCTCCCCGCCTCCACTTCCGTAACCTGCACAAAATCATGGCCGCCTTGGGGTTTTGGCCTAGCAAAAAAAAAATTCTCTGTAAAAAAATATGGATTAAACCCTAGCCCGGGTGGGGCTAGGGCAGAGGAATTTAAAAATAATATGATTATTAGAATTGTAAGTATATATATAAGAAAATAGAACCCTAAATAGGGTTGGAGAAATATGGATTAATATTTAGAAAGTTATTGTGCTTTTAAAAAAAAAAAGAATTAAAATATATAAAATATATGTATATATATATATATAATATATATATATATGTATATATATATATATATATATATATATATATATATATATATATATATATATATATATATATATATATATATATAGCTCTGGTCATAATTTGGAGTAAGTATTTAATTATAAATGTATATATATATGTATATATAAATATATATATATATATATTTATATAATTCTGGTTATAATTTGAAGTAAGTAATAAAGAGAAATTTAAAAATGATTTATTAGACTATATAGTCATATTGGAGATTAAATTAATTTTTCCTCTCCTATTTCTTTAGCGTGATTGATTTAATAAACCTAATGACTAGGTATCTCGTGGAGATAAAATTAAACCAGTTAGTTTTCCGCAAATAATATTTAACAAATTATCGATGCTTAGTTCGTTTCAGAATGAGCTCGAACATAATTATGAAAATTTCAATAACGCTTATTGTGTGAGTGAACTTGTTAATTAAATTAGTATTTTTAAAAAAAAATTTGTTCCGTTTTTGCCCTAAATTTTGGGCATGACAAAAGACACCAATCTTAGTTGTTTACCTAGTTTATTTCAACTAGATTTCTGAATTTATTCTTTTATTTTAGTAGTAGAAGTAGAAGTAGTTTTATATTTTAATTTATCTATTTCAATATCCTCATGTCATAATGAAATAGATATAAGAGCTAATTAAACATTTGGAGATATCCAATCTCATAATTTGTGTAAGGATTGCAATTTGCTTTATTATTATCAATAAAAGTAAATAATTATTTATGATAAAGGTATACCTACCAAGGCATAGTAGAGCCTAAAGAGTAGAAGATATCTACCTTTTGGTGATTCTTGTTCCTTTGGCTAGATCACATGTGAAGCCTGATAATAGAATTTGTCATACTATTAGGGTTTTACATCTGTTGATTTTGGAACCAACAAGTTCCACTAAAGATATCACATAATTATAATTACAAACATTGGTGCTTTACATTTTTGAAATTATTGTTTTTGAAACTTATATCAACAGTAGTACATCGTTACCTAGTGTGCATAAAGCAAAGATTAAACAAAACACACCGAGTCATATCTATTTATATTCTTTACATAAGCATTTTAGTTACACTTTACAAATTAAAAATTATAATCACAATTGATCTTCCTTCTATTTTCCTTAATTAGTCCTAGTAAAACTTTCATCAATAGTATATACATGCATACACACTACCTATTTATACAATCCCTTCCATAACTTTATGATACACTCCATAATATTGAACATGACATTATATTTGGATGAGAGAAATATTGATCTCTTCTTAAATTAGCCTCATGTACTACTCATGATTATTTTTGATCAAATCATATCGATACATATCTCTAATACCATTATCATATTACTCAAATTTACAAACTTGTTATTCATTTCATAAATTGTCTTATCCATTTCACTTTTCAACAACTTCAACCTTTCATTTTCTACTTCACACACCTAAACCTTCTTAGAAATCATTTTAACATGCATGATCTCAATTTCTAGTTGAGCTTGTGTTGATTATATTTTTTTAGTGTTTACTATGCCTATTAAAAGCCCCCTATTTTGGTGTCTACCTTGTAGTTTTCCCTTCACCTTAAAACTACAATTGTCAAAGGTTTTGACATTTCCATTAGATTTGGCCTTTTTTATTACTCTTCCTCTTTCCTTTTATAACATTTCCCCTTGTCGTTCTTACAAACATTGTCTACACAAATATATTATTGAATTTCATTATGATTTGCCTCCTAAATTATAAAACAACATGTGGAATGTCGTATAATAATATACAAAAAAATCAAAGGGGAAAGCATACTAGTTTGGATCCACTTCATCTTTTATACATTCAACGTTAGTTAATTTAACTACAGATAATGCATATGATAACTCCTAAGTTCAAATGCTTGCAATCAACCAACAATCATAAATAGAAAAGGTATACAACAACCAAAGACCCAATGCCAATAGCATCAAGGGTGCATACACCCACCAAAAATCAATACGAATAAAATATACTTGTGGGATTAATAAGTTTTAAATGTCATGTTGAAAAAACTAGAGGTATACAAATCAAATTACAAAAAACCTAGTAATTGTAGTGATAAATATTATCTTTTATTAAGTCAACAAATTATTCTCCAAGTTTAGTGAGTTAGAGGACAACCCTTTAACTACATTGCTTATAGTTAGAATGAAATATGAAGGTAGTTAGAAAGTAAATAAATTTATCGCATGACAATCAAAAGTCTATATTGAAATATAAAATAAGTTATTATTACCAGTATCTGTGCAATCATAAAATTGTTCTGCAACAACATTAAAACATGTTACTCTTATTTCGCCACCATCAAAATCAAGCAAGTTAAAAATAAAAACTTTTCCATCTCCTTTTGCATTGTTGAAATGATGAGATTGACAAGCTTTGTAGTGACTCTTGCCTTTATTGTCCATTTATTTTGGTACAGATTCAATGCAACAATATGAATGATTCTTATAAGGTATTGATTTATTACAACAATGGGGTGATCATATGGATTGTTGGTAGGATTCATGCCTAGGTCATAATAATGAGGAGAAAATATTATTGAAAAAAAAGTTCTCTATCAAGAACGTCTATAATCCATTTACGACATCAAATTAACAAAGCCTGAATCATTAAATTTAAGATTAGGGAAATGCCCACAAAAATGGAAGAGAATAATATTTGTGTAAATTGAAACAATTTAGCCATTTCTATAAGAGAAAAGAATCATTAATATACTATAAACTACACCACCAAAGATAAGCATTGCAATTAAATAAGAAATTTAAATAAAATAAAATGAAGTGTTTTACTCTTTTAAAAACCAATTTCTCTCTATTAGACATTGTTGGCAACAAGGCAAAAAACTGAGAGGGGGGGTGAATCAGTTTTCTCAAAAACTTAAATCAAACTCAATTTCAGATATGATAATTAACAGTGAAAGCATAAATCAACACCACATCAATAACACACATAACACCGAGATTTTTAACGTGGAAAACCTAGTCAAGGGAAAAACCATAGTGGGAACCTACCCACAATATGATGATACCATGTTAGAAGTATATGGAATATTACAATGGGGAATGCAAATGCATTTAGGTACACTACCTAGAGCTCACTGCTCAAAATGCATAACAAGAAGGGCTACCACCCTTGGGAAGACTCACCATCTTATAAAAATATTTGGATTACATCCTGAAGATCATGAACTAATAGAATAACATTTCCTCATGCCTGGTTACAGTTCTGGTTAAGCACATAACACATATACTACTCCTTCACACTTCTTCACAATACTTCATTGCTTCCAAAAGACCAAAATATTATTTGCACACACAGATACATCCTCACATGAGTATTATATTTATTTATACATATCATCAACCGATCTTTCAATGTTGGCTCAACACACATCACAATTTACAAAGCTATAACCATACATGCTACAACATTACATGTGGACCAAAACAATGTCGGCCAAGACATAGTATGGACCTAAATCACCACCTCGAATAACAAACACCTCCAAGAATTATGCCTTGAACATCCGCAACACGCTACAATCACCATGTCGGCCAAGAACATGAAGAACACCACCAGATCAAATAAAATCATCAATAATGCACACAAAGATCAATGCAGGCCATCAATAGAGATAGGACATGATCTAGAAATATTAATAGGCATCATGAATTACCACAACAACAACCACACCATCACCACTTACTAGAATCTCCATTATCATTATATCAAACCTCAAGAACACTAATTGAACTGCCTGTCGAACTGAAAGATTCACTTTTGGACCTCCAAATCATGATCCATCTGAATTGAGGACACATTAGAATATCCCAAACACTCTGCCAAATCCACAAACCAGGATATTTCAATGTGTAGCAATACGGAGGAAAATCTAGAACACTGAACAACTGAAAAACCAACTACAATACCAGATCGCATAACTCGATCAAATCACCATGCGAGCCTATGAAACTATAGCCGAATCAACTAGAGATACTTATCTCAAAACCCTTTAATCCGCAACAACTTAGCCGCAACACACTAGCCAAACCAAATCATTTAATCTGACTACAACACTGGAACACACAGAGGAATATGTGACATTAATGACAACAACACATTCCAACAAACTCCTCAACAATATCCAACAATATCCCCCTTTGGCATTGATGACAACATATGAATGTGAAAAACAATCAATTCAAAGAAAGAATTCAACTACCAACAATCTCCCCATAACTCTCAACAATCTCCCCCTAAGATGATATGGCAGTTTTTCACATGATTCTCTCCCCCTTTGATATCAATACAAAAGGCACATATGCAAATCATGATTCTCTCCTCCTTTAAAGCTAACTCCCAAATATGAACATCTTGAACCACAATTTTGACTACTACCCCTAAATAGCAGTCACCACTCATCAATCTGAATCACAAGATATCTCTATGAAATCCACCAGATTGATGCAACTTAATGCATCTTAGATCTTATTAGGATGGACAATTATCCCTATCTTCTCTCTGAGATACTCAAAAGTATGTTTAAGCAAAGGCTTCATGAAGATATTTGCAATTTGTTCCTTTGTAGATACATACTCCAATGTGACTTCCTTCTCATTCACCTTCTCTCTCAAGAAATGAAGCTTGATTGATATATGCTTGGTCTTTGAATGTAGTATCGAATTCTTAGAAATGTTGATAGCACTTGAATTATTTGTTAGTCCCAACCAATGTTGAGAGGGGAGGGGTGAATCAACACTTAATCAAATTTTGACAATTTAACTTTAATCTTAAATCTGCATTCATCTAAGATCCAACAATATACTTAATCACTAAAGTAAAATATGGAAGCATGAAAAGTTGACAATGACACCAAGGAGTTATCTTGTGGAAACCCAATAGGGAGAAAACCACAATGTGAGTAGGAACTCACAAAAATTGTACTCTTCCAAAGTACACTTGGTTAAGAGCCATCCCTGTCAGAAGATTACAAAGAAACTATTAGGTGCCACTCGATTAAGGGATTTTGAACAAGGTCAGTTAGTGCCTTTACCCTGTTAAAGGTAGCCTGGTTAGAGGACTTAGAACATCAGTTAAGTGATAGTTTTGATACTTAATGTAAGTATAGATCCAATAGTTAACAAGATGAGAGGGGGGGGGATGAATCATACAAACTTAATCTTCCATCAAAATAACAGATTCAACCTCGGTAACATATACTTCAGTAATATAAAAAAAATTGCTAAACATGAAAACTCAAAAGCATATAAACATCATAACACTCATAACACCAGAATTAACGTGGAAACCCAAATAGGGAAAAACCACTGTGGGATTTCGGACCCACTAAGAAATATACTCTTCTAGAGTATGCTCGGTTAAAAGCAAATCCTGTTAAAGATTACAAACACATTGCTAGATGTGACCCAGTTAAGGGATTTCCCTCAGATCTGTTAGGATCTTCACCTTGTTAGAAGTGACCTTGTTAAAGGATTTCAAACACTCAATCAGAATGTCACCTTGCTAGAGGGTTTTACAAATAAGACTGTTAAGTCCACTTGGTTAAGAGATTTTCTGTCACTTCATAAAATAACAGTAATAAAAATCTATCTGCAACTTCACATCTAAAATGCTAAAGTAGATTCTTATTTGCTCAATACAATAGGACTTATCTTGTCCATCTGCTGGGCTCTATATTCTGTTATTCAAACAAGTCTTCAAGCTTCTGTGCTTGGTAATCACTATGTAGCATCCTTGTGCATACATTTGCCCGCATACATTGTTTATCAACAGTTCCTTATTTATAAACAATTTGCTGACCGCTTAATCTGCTTGATCACATTTCCCATGATCAATCATAGCCATTAGATCTTCAAACTTTGACCAGGTTCAATGTATCCTTTGATCTAAAAAATGTTTTACCCCACCTTGGAACTTGCATACATTTCTTGGAACTTGTGCTAGGGTATTGCGGTTCAATCTGAGTTGTATATCTTCCTGTTGATTTTCCTTTGCCATAGATTCTTTAACAAACTTCATGCACGACATACCAATCATTTAATCATAGCCAGCTCATCAGTTTCCTTCATTAAATAATGCTTTTATTCATTCAATGCATTCTGTTACTACTAGGTTGCAACTCGGTAAATACTAAACTTCACTCGGTAGACATTCTGCCTTCATTAACCGATAACGATAACCTTAGGGTTTACTGACTAGGTTCCGTAGGGTTTACCGACTAGGTTCTTTGCTTGGTAACATAGTATAGTATTAACCTTACAATCAATAACATATGTAGGATATCAAAACAATCTAAACATAATGATCTCATCATTGTCTAACTCAGTAATAGTTGCCCATTGAATAACTTATTCCTCCCCTTATTCATCACATTCTTTCTATGTCTTTTACCAACATCTTTATACTCATCAAATCATACTTTTTAAGATAAAAATCAACTTCTTGACATCAATGACAAAATAATAATATTAAGACAATAAACATCCTTAATCAGTTATATCCATAATCATCAACAACCTTCTCAATATCCTTATTGAAATGCCAACAATTTCTCCTTGTCTGTTATAATGCCAACAATATCTCCTTGTCTGTTATAATGCCAACAATCTCCCCCTTTGGCATTCATGGCAAAACCAATTGATTTGACCTAATTGATTCAGATTGCTATGAGATTCTAAAATGCTAAAATGCTCTCCCCCTGTGATCAGTCTTCTCCCCCATACATTAGTATCCACTCCTTTTCTCTAGTCTTCTCCCCCTTTGACAACGATGCCAAAAAGTAAAGAACCAAAACATAATTTCTTCCTGTATGAAGTGATTTCCTGTTGTTATGTCAACTTAGTCTCGGTCAGAGCATTTTGTCTTCAATTCCTGTTCCCTATATTGTTTCCTGCACACCTTTAGAAAACATCTTAAAGTGTGTAGATCAACATCAAATCGTAAAAGATATTTTGTAGAGTCATCGAATTGATGCTTTCACTGAACTCAGTTAGTGAATGAAAGATAGAGGTAGGACCCTTAACTTACTTCTGAGATACTCAAAAGTGTCCCTTGGCAGTGGCTTGGTGAAGATATCTGCTATTTGTTCTTTTGTGCTAACATACTCCAACACCACTTTCTTCTCTAAGATAATGATATTTGATAGAGATGTACTTTGTCTTAGAATGCATAACTGGATTCTTTGAAATGTTAATGGCACTAGTATTGTCACAGAATATAGTTACTGGCTCGGTAACTTTCTCATTTATACCATCCAATAGTTGTTTGATCCATGCTATGTTGGTACAATTCAATGCTGCAGCAACGTATTCAACTTTTGTTGTTGACTGTGAAACACATCCTTGTTTCTTGCTAAGCCAACTCACTAGTCTTTCTCCTAAAAACAAAGCTCCTCCACTTGTGCTTTTCCTGTCATCAATGTTTCCTGCCCAATCAACATCAGTATAAACTTTTAAATCAAAGTCATTTCCTTTATGATATACTAAGCCATAATCCTCAGTGCCTTTCAAGTATCTAAAAATTCTCTTGATTGTTGTCATGTGTGTTTCCTTAGGATCTGCCGAGAATCTTGCAACTATACCTACTGCATGTGCTATATCTGGCCTATTGTGAACAACATATTGTAGCTTTCCAATCATGGATTAGTAAAGTGTCTCATCAACAGATGCAGATTCATCATTCTTTAATAGTTTACAATCGGTAGTCATAGGAGTACTTACTGGTTTTGAATCCTCCATTCCAAATTTCTTCAAGATTTCCTTTATGTACTTGGATTGAGTAATGAAAATCTCTTTTTTCATTTGCAGTATCTGTAAACCTATAAAATACTTTATCTCACCGATTAATGACATCTCAAATTCTTTGCTCATTTCATTTCCAAAGTTCTTGCATAAAGAGTCATTTCCACAAAAGATAATATCATCAACAAATATGGCTGAGATCAGTATTCCATTTTCATTATTCTTCATGTACATATTGTTGTTTTCACTTGTTCTTATAAAACCAATCTTGATTAAATAAGAGTGCAATCTTTCATACCATGCTCTAGGTGTTTGTTTCAAACCATATATAGCTTTGTTCAATTTACATACCTAATATTTATTCTTGTCTTCAACAAATCCTTCAGGTTGTTCAATAAAAATGTCTTCTTCTAATATACAATTCAAAAATACAAATTTGACATCCATTTGATATACCTTGAAATTATTGTAAGTAGCATATGCCAACAATATTCTTACTCCTTCAAGTCTTGCCAAAGGTGCAAAAGTCTCACCATAATCAATTCCTTTTTCTTGGGCATAACCTTTGCAAACTAGTCTTGCTTTATTTCGAATGACCTCACCTTTTTCATTCAGCTTGTTTCTGAAAATCCACTTTGTACCGATTACATTTTTGTCCTTTGGTCTTGGGACCAGTGTCCATGTGTCATTCTTCTTGATTTGATCAATCTCTTCTGTCATAGCATTTATCCAATCTTCACTGTTAAATGCCTCTTTCACTATCCTCGGTTCAAATTCAGATATCAGACATGTGTTTTGTCTTAGTTTGTTCCTTGTCATCACTAGATCATCCTTATCTCCTATAATCTGACTTGATGCATGATGTCTTCTGACATACTTGGCTAATACAGGCTTAGTAGACTCTGTATGATCTTCTTCATCACTTGGTAACTGGATATTCTCTTCATTTCCTTCTGCAGTTTTCTTGGTAGGACTTGTTAGTTGAACATAGACAAATTTATCATAATCTTCTGGTTCCTTGGAATTTCCTTCATCATTTCTTTCTGCAAATTCATCAATTTTCACATTTGCACTTTCTACTATTTTGTTAGATAATTTGATCAGACATTTAAATGCTTTACTTCTAGAAGAATAACCAAGAAATGTTCCTTCTTCACTTTTATGATCAAACTTACCATTTCTATCATCCTTGTGTACATAGCATCTACTTCCAAAGATTTTAAAATAACTTACATTAGGTTTCTTGTCATACCAGATTTCATATGGTGTCTTCAAAGTTCCTTTCTTTAGTTGTACTCGGTTCAGGGTGTAAACTGTTGTGCTTATTGCTTCTCTCCAAAATGTTTGTGGCACTTTCTTTTCAATCATCAGGGTTCTGGCACAATCCACAATAGATCTGTTTCTTCTCTTAGCTATTCCATTTTGTTGTGGAGTTCTCGATGTAGAGACTTGTCTTTTAATACCATGATCATTGCAGAATAAGTTGAACTCATCAGATGTGAACTCTCCTCCTCTGTCTAATCTAAGACATTTCAGTTGTCTTCTTGTTTCATTTTCAACTCTTGCCTTGTACCATTTAAACATTTGAAAAGCTTCTGATTTATCTTTTAAAAACATAACTAACATCATCCTTGAGTAATTATCCACAAATAATATGAAATATTTATCACCATAATAACTTTGAACTTTCATAGGACCACAAAGATCAATGTGCACAAGATCTAAAATTCCCTTTGAAGTGTAGGACTTACTTGTAAAGCTTGATCTTGTCATTTTACCCATCTGGCATCCTCGGCACATAGCATTTTTAGGCTTTTCAAAACTCGATAGACCTCTTGTAGACGTATAAAAATGACCATATTCCTAAATGAATATTTTATGTTCATTTCTCTATTTGATTAAATCCAATTTAATTAAATTACCCACATTCCTCTATTTAATTAAGTAAATTACTCAATTTATTTAAATTAAATTCACTATACCCATTTAATGAATAAATCATTTTATTCAATAAAAACCCCCTATCCACTTTTAATTAATTTCAAATTTAATTAAATAGTTATCCTAAATTAAATAAATCTAATTTATTTAATTTCTCCAAATTGCAACCAAATTGAATTAAATTACTTTATTTCAATTAAATCCTATTATCCCTCCATCCACTTGCAAAATCCCAAACCCCTTTCTAATCTCTTCTAGAATCTTCTAATCACTTCTAATTAACCTAACCCCTCCTCTAAACTTTGTCACATCCCTAAGCAAAGGGAAGTCACTTCTCAAAACCTCAAAGACTTTGATAACCATTAAAGGCTTCAAGTCTTCAACCACTTAATTCCTCAAAGTCTTTGATAACCATTAAAGGCTTCCAACTTTCAACCACTTAATCCCCCAAAGTCTCCAATAACCATTAATGGTTAACTCAAACCCTCTTACATGGTTAAATCATTTGTTTTAACTCAACCTTCATCCAACCCAAGGGTCTCATCAGGCCTTTAATGCTTTGACCATGATTATCTCTTAATCATTTGCACAAAGGTTTATCCTTGGATTAACTCTTAATTTAGTGGGTAATCCTAATTTAAGCTTGACCCTTACCCTCTAGATAACCATGAGGTCTTCTCAGGCATTTAATGTCTCCAACCCCTTCTCTCAACCCAACCCTATGTTGACACTTGTCATCATTTCATTGGTGCAAATTGCAAACATGGATCTCCAACTTTCAAACTCAACCCTTGATTAAATCTTTTAATCCTGACCATCCATTGCCCTATTTTTGCTATAAATAGAGCTCTCATTCCTCCATTTTCAACAATCATCCTTCAAATTTGTAGTATCACACTTATGCTCAAATACATTCAAGCTTTCTTATATCATATATGCTCATCATTTTAGCCTCTCTTTTAACTAGAAATTAGTCTAAATATGCATGTTTAGAATACTTTCTTTATCATTTAGCTCAATCATAGACTAATATATCATGTTAGGATAGTATTCATACTAATCTTGTCATCTTATCATCTAATTTATTGTATTCTAGAATCATGCATGGCTTAGGATGCATTTCATTCTAAAAATCTATCAAAGCATCCCTCGTTCTTGCATTTGCCATCCCTGAACCATTTTGCTCAGTGATCTGAGAGCAAAAACATTGGTTTGAGGGACATTGTGAGATAGAGAACCATGGGACCCACCTTGGGAAGCTGAGTAATACTTTGTTACTCCACAGCTTGCACCAAGAAGTCCTCTGTGTGTGTGTGGACTAGTATTTTGAAATATTTTCACATATTGAGTTTTATCAGCCCACTTTTCTCGCATACACCTCTTACTTGGTGCTTCTTACTTATTTTGATCAGATTATCAAAATTTACACGACAAAACCTTTTATGCCATAACTAGGTATCATCTATCTTTGCATACAGACACTTGTTACGAGTTGAGTCAAGGTGAAATGTGTTACCTTTTGTTTGTGTCTCGCTAGCAGCTAACTTTCCATGCTTGTAATGAACTTTGACAATTCCTTTCTGAAATTCTATTCGGTATCCTATATTGTTTAGTTGTGCTACACTCAACAAATTGTATTTCAAACCTTCAACCCAATAAACATCATTGCATCTTGCATTGTCAAGAAGTGTTATAGATCCTTTCCGTTTTACCGGACATGTTGCATCATTACCAAATCTTACATAACCTCCATCATAGTCTTCTAACATAACAAACTTGTGTTTATCACCTGTCATGTAATGTGAGCATCCACTATCTATGATCCAAGAATCATTAGTATTTATGTGAGATATTAGGGATTTTTCCTCATACCTTTCTTTATCTGATCCATCTTTCATAGCCACATAAACTACTTCCTCTATATCTGTTTCATCTGAGTTATCATCATTGGATTCCTCATCAGCTATTAAGCATGACTTTCTATCTCTTCTTCTGAAGTCTCGATCTCTGCTGTAATGATTATCTTTTTGTATGTCATCTCGGTGATCTCTCTTTTCAGTAGGTTCTTTGTTAGGACAGTTAGAAGTCATATGTCCTATCTTATCACAATTGAAACATTTCAAAGGTAGTTTTCCTTTATACTTACCTTTGCCTCTCGGTAACCTACTGGCTAATAATGCTTCAAACTCTTCTTGCTTTCTGATTTCTTCATACAGTTTGTGTACTTCCTCCATGTTCTTGCAAAATCTTTCACTTGCTCCACTATGATCCCCTTTAGTGTACTTACTCATTTTATCATTGTAATCATCAGACTCACCAATATGAAAAGAACTGAATGTAGATTCAACTTTATTTACCGATGACCCACTGTTATCAAAGCTACTTAACTCAAATGCATGTAGCTTACCAATAGTAGCATCTAAAGAAACTGGCATATTGGGTACAGACCTTAATTCATTGATTGCAGAGACTCAAATTGCATAAGCTGGTAGAAGGGTTCTTAATAACTTACTTGTTATATCCTTTTCTTCAATAGTTCCACCTGCTCCTTTGATTTGATTGACAATCTCCTTTAGTCTTGTACTATACTGGGTTATGTTCTCACCTTTGTTCATCCTCATAAATTCAAGTTGTCCTCTTAGACTATCCACTTTTTCTCTTTGAACATGTTCATCTCCTCCATACACAAATATGAGCTTGTCCCACATTGCCTTTGCATCATTGCAGCCTTCTAGATCATTAAACTCTGAATCGGTCAATGCATATTTTATTTCAATCATTGCTTGAATATGTTCTTGCTTTGCTTTTATCTCTTCCATTGTCAATGGATAGGTGCTCAGTGTAACGATATCATTCTCTAGATAATATACTACATATTCCCCAACTCTTGATAGGTGCAGCTTCATCCTTTTCTGCCATGTTGAGAAACTTGACTTGTTCAGCTTTGGTGCATCCCTCTTATACATCTTTAGATCTTTGCCTCAAGTACCTTTAAACTTTTCTTCTGGAGTCCAAAGCTCTGATACCAATGGATAGTTCTGATACTTAATGTAAGTATAGATCCAATAGCTAACAAGATGAGGGGGGGGGGGTGAATCATACAAACTTAATCTTCCATTCAACCTCGGTAACATATACTTCAGTAATATAACCAAAATTGCTAAACATGCAAAATCAAAAGCATATAAACATCATAACACTCATAACACCAGATTTAACATGGAAACCCAAATAGGGAAAAACCATTGTGGGATTTCGGACCCACTAAGAAATATACTCTTCTAGAGTATGCTCGGTTAAAAGCAAATCCTATTAAAGATTACAAACACATTGCTAGATGTGACCCGGTTAAGGGATTTCCCTCAGATCTATTAGGATCTTCACCTTGTTAGAAGTGACCTTGTTAAAGGATTTCAAACATTCAATCAGAATGTCACCTTGCTAGAGGGTTTTACAAATAAGACTGTTAAGTCCACTCGGTTAAGAGATTTTCTATCACTTCACAAAATAACAGTAATAAAAATCTATCTGCAACTTCACATCTAAAATGCTAAAGCAGATTCTTATTTGCTCAATACAATAGGACTTATCTTGTCCATCTGCTGGGCTCTATACTTTGTTATTCAAACAGGTCTTCAAGCTTTTGTGCTCGGTAATCACTATGTAGCATCCCTGTGCATACATTTGCCCACATACATTGTTTATCAACAGTTCCTTATTTATAAACAATTTTCTGACCGCTTAATCTCCTTGATCACATTTCCCATGATCAATCATAGCCATCAGATCTTCAAACTTTGACTAGGTTCAATATATCCTTCGATCTGAAAAATGTTTTACCCCGCCTTGGAACTTGCATAGATTTCTTGGAACTTGTGCTAGGGTATTGCAGTTCAATATGAGTTGTAGATCTTCCTCCCGATTTCCTTTGCCATGGATTCTTTAACAAACTTCATGCATGGCATACCAATCATTTAATCATAGCCAGCTCATCAGCTTCCTTCATTAAATAATGCTTTTATTCATTCAATGCATTCTGTTACTACTCGGTTGCAACTCGGTAAATACTAAACTTCACTCGGTAGACATTCTGCCTTCATTAATCAATAGTGATAACCTTAGGGTTTACTGACTAGGTTCCTTAGGGTTTACCGACTAGGTTCTTTGCTCGGTAAAATAGTATAGTATTAACCTTACAATCAATAACATATGTAGGATATCAAAACAATGTAAACATCATGATCTGATCATTGTCTAACTCGGTAATAGTTGCCCATTGAATAACTTATTCCTCCCCTTATTCATCACATTCTTTCTGTGTCTTTTATCGACATCATTATACTCATCAAATCATACTTTTTAAGATATGGCAACATCATACTGAATTAGAAAATCAATTTCTGGACATCAATGACAAAATAATAATATTAAGACAGTAAACATCCTTAATCAGTTATATCCATAATCATCAAAAACCTTCTCAATATCCTTAATGAAATGCCAACAATTTCTCATTGTCTGTTATAATGGCAACAATCTATCCTTGTCATTTATAATGGCAACATTAAGATGTCACCCGATTAAGGGATTTTACAATAGGGACCTATTAAAGTTCACCCGGTTAAGGGATTTATGTTTTAGTTGTTAGAAAGCAACAAATGGATGATCTGCTAAATTAGCTACTGATAGCTTGGTTAGATCTCAACATGTATCACACTCAATACACACTAGTTGTGTCTTTAGTGCACAACACCGGTTTCCTTCTTACACCTTCAGCTCTTCACTCAGTCATTTGCCTATCCCTCAACATTGCACTCTACAAATCCTCAGACCTTTGGCTCTGCACTGTGCTGGTTCCCTGACCTTCGGCTTTGCCCTCTATTAGTCCTTTGATCTTCAGCTCTGCACTGTATTGATCCTCTATATCTTGACTATGCACTTAGTCAATCTACCTCAAACACACTCTCTTGTGATAACTCCTCTTAGCACTTTTTCTCTCTCTTTTCTGCACTTTGGATCACCTTCAACAAGATCTCCTTGTTGCAAATTTCAAGATCAAAACTTTCTGAAAGAGCTCAAGAACTCTTTATACATTTTTTTCCGACACCTCTAGGAATTCCCTCAATCTAACCAACCATAGATTTTGGAAGATTTCAAATTCACAATCTCCCACTCTTTCTCTGCATGCCTTACAACAATTGTGCCAAGTGTTCACCCAATTTTGCCACCACATCTCCCAAAGATAGAAACTTTTGAGTCGTGTTTAGTCAAATAAATGCGAACAAGAAAATACACAAGTAATCATGCTTGAATGCATGATAACTGAACGTTGAACTTACCAACATATGATTTGGCGTAGACACAAGATCACCAACTCATCCTTTTCCATCGCAACTGAATAATTGATCACTACTCAGAGATTTATGGTGATCACTTGTCTTCCTTCTATCATACCGATGTACCGGTATGCCACTGTACTTCTATATTACCAGTTCATCATTTGATTGCCCGTTTGTTGTGCTAGCACCAAGTCTCTTCCCCTTTTTACCAATGAGTTACCGGTTTGTTAGAACAAACAAGTTTTCTTGCTTGAGTCACCTTTTGTGACTTCACCATCACCAAAGTGACCGATCTTCCTGAATGATAAACCGGTTGACTTAATTTATCTTTTCTTGAGCTGAATGAACCTTTGATATTTTAATACCAATGTTGTTGGCTTGATAATGATTATCATGTATTCATCACTTGTTGTCATTGATGAAACACTCTCACACATATGATTACATTGACTACCGGTTTAACTTCATTGTATGTTTAAGGTCTATCTCTAACCGATACTCTATGTCAACCGGTATGTTCCGAAGAGATAACCTATGGTTACATTAAGTTGGCATCAAAATGAAGATAAAGATCAAGCAGAAGATTCCAGGACAACGGTTCACATATTTTGTTCCAACCGGTATCCATTTTTGTGATGAGTTACCAACACCATTTGTTTGGTGGTTATGTTTGTGATGACTTACCAACACCATTTGTTTGGTGGTTATGTTTGTGATGAGTTATGTTTAATTGTCTAGATACACTACACCTAGGAAATTGTGTTCCTATGGCCGACATAAGATTTGTATGTCTATTTAAAGACATCTTAGTGAATCATTTAGAAGAGAGAACTGATATAGAAGAGGAGATTTTATGCGAATATTGAAATGCATAAAGAGTGAAATCTTTTGTTGAAGAGCAATAAGTGTTTAGATGAAGAGTAGTGTTGAATGTACTTAGAATGATCTGATCAAGCAAGTATTGTGCTACTTAGAATAGATCAAATCTTTCTTGTTGTTTTCTAATCATTACAACAAAATCAAATCCCCTAACTAGATAAGCTCTAAGAAGCTTCATTATACAAATCCTCTAACAAGGTGATCCATTAGTTTGGAGTCTAAAATCCTCCATCAAGGTTACTCTTAACAGGGTATAAGATTCTAATCAAGCTTGGGATCTCTAACAATATTCGCTCCTAGCAGAGAAATTTGTAAGACCTTAACCGGTCAGTTTTCTATTACTGCAGATAGTTAGCTTGTGAGTTCCATCTCACTGTGGTTTTTACCTATTTGGGTTTTCCATGTATAAACACTTGTGTTATGGTGGATGTTCTACTTTATGTGGATGTTGTTATTTCATTTTGGATAGCATGTATTTTGTTCAAATTCTTAGTTAAGTTCATCTACCGGTTAGTGTTTAAAGTTGTGCATGTTTTGGTGTCACTGATTCACCCCCCCTCTCAGTGCTTTTCAAGACCATCAATTGGTATCAGAGCCTAACTTCTTTGAAGCCTAACCACTTAGAAGGGAATCTTGAAACTACCATGGGGGACAGAAGCTACTTCGAGATGGCTAGAGAGCTAGAAGCTAGCAGAAATGAGATTGAATCCCTTAGGGGAAAACTGAAAGTCTCTCAAGCCAAAAGGAGAGAGTTATCTGAAAAACTGCTAGAAATATCTGATAATAGTTCTTCAGATGAAGCCAATATTGAAGCTTTAGCTAATGAAGTTGAAAAGGTGAACGGTGAAAAAATGAATCTAAGAAGAGAACTAGAAGGTCTCACTATCCGCATGAGTCAGGAAATGGAAGCCAGAAGAGTTGTTGAAGATCTTATGAAGGTAAGAGATTAGGAGATCATAAAGATCAAACGGGAAAAAGATGCTATACATGAGGACTTGATTGCTGAAACAAAAGAAAAGGAAAACCTAAAGCTAGATCTTGAGTTGGCATCATCTCTGAAAGAGAACCTGTCTAAGCATAATGAAGATCTTGTCAAAAAGCTTACTGAAGTCAATGAGAAATTGGAGAAGTTCGTCAAAAGTTATACCATGCTAGAAGAACAAATTTAATCACAGAGAATGAAGGGTGATATCTCTGGACTTGGTTTTCATACAACTGAAAAAGGTGAATCCTCTGGTACAAAGAACAAAACTGCTTCTAAAATTAATAAGACTACTGGTAAGAAGGTTTTTAAACCTGTATTCTTTGTTTGTCACAAGCCTGGTCATACTGCAAATGTTTGTAGGAACAAACCTAACATAAATGCAAATTACAATACTAATGTTAGGTATGTGTCTAGAAAGTTTGAAGGTCATTGCTACACATGTAGAATGTATGGGCATAGACATATTGAGTGTAGATATGGATCAGACAATCTTGTACCACACATGCATCCTAGACCAAATGGTGACCGGATAAGGAATTTTGATAACTGGGTGAACCAGAACTGGCAAAGATGCTATGGCAACCAGTTTAGTCCATTCGAAATGGAAAAGGCAACAAATGTTGTTTGCACCTTTTTTAATAACTTTGGTCATGTGGCTATGAACTACAGAAAAAGAATAGGAAGAGGAAATGCAAGACCCTCGAGATCATTTGGTATGGTCTGTTACCACTACAGCAAACTGAGGCACTTGGCAAAGTTTTGCAAATCAAGGAATAGTAAACCGGTCAACTCTTTCAAGGATCAGAAAGACAAGTAGAAAGTTGATGTTGAGGAAAATAGAGAGGATATGAACTAGACTTGGAAGAAGAAAAGTGAAGATTTTCTTGGAGAGGAAACCATTCCTTCACCCAGTGAAGAGAATCCAGCACCGATGACTTAAGCCTATCTAACATGGCTAAGGGGAGCGTAACTGTAAAACATTTCCGGACCCCTTTGAAAAATAAGCAGGAAAGAATTTTTGAATTTTGAATTTTGGTGACTTTTTGCTGACGTGTTATCAACCGGTATTTCACTTAAGTGGTAAATAAAAATTAGATTTTGTAGCCTAAAAGTGTGAGCATTTATTGCAGTTGGTAAAGTGGATAAAAATAAGTTTTACTCTATCATTTTTACCCTAACTCTTTCGAAAAAAAAAATTGAAGTGACTGCAGAGCAGAACAAGAGTTTCGTGGTGTAAATTGGTGAATTGCTTTGTGATTAGAAAAATCAAGATGAATTGAAAGTTGCAGAGAGGCGAACGGGTGCGCATTTGAACATTTCAACCAGAAAACGGAGCGTCATGCAAGATACAAGGTATTTCTTTGTATACCGCTTCAAAATCTATTTATCTATAATGGCATCTACTTCTAAGTCTATAGAGAGGTTGATGATCACTGTTGAGCATAAGGAAGCTCTAAAGGCAGATGAAATTATGTCTTATAATGCATTATCCAAGTCCCAAGTGGTGTTGTGGTCAAAGGTGACTTGTCTAGCTATATAGATTACAAAATAGAAAATTTAGGAACTCTAGACATCTATACTTAGCTGAAATCACTTTGTGATAAGAATGGAAAAATTGAAGCAAAATATGCTAGGGTTTTTGAAAAAGGGTTTCATAATACCGCATATTTTCTTGAAGATTTTGAGGATGAACACATAAGAATCATCTTGAGTCGAGTCCATAGAGAGAATATGTATTTGGAAAGAACCCATACAATAACTAAGGAGGCTATTAGGGCTGTAATGGGTTATCACTCAACCGGTGAAATTCCTGTGTTAAGAAGAATTTCAAAGGACACTGTCTTCAAGCTAACCAGTTCTACATCTGATAAACATGCTTTCTCTATCAACACTATTAGAGACCCTGCGGTAAAACTTGCAGCAATGGTGATAGGCTACCAGGTATTCTACTCTAGTAGACTTAACAGTGTTCCATCTATAGCAATTCATACAACACATAGAATGATTGTTGATAATGCAGACTATGATATTTGTGAAGCTCTTTGAGACCAATTATTTCAAAATTTTAAATCCTTTAAGAAGGACAATACACAAAAGTTCAAATATGGTCAGCTGTTAGTCGGGTTATTTTTCTACTTTCAGAACTTCCTACCAGGTATTGGTGATATTGAATGGTCCAAGGAACAACTAGTCAATGCACAGATCAAGCACAACATTAAGGGTATGAAGAATAATTTTTCAGCTTCCATGAACAAGTATTTTAATGAATTCTAGAAAAAGATGAGCATGAGAGTGCGGTTACCTGAAGATGTGGTAAAAACTTTGCAAAAGACATAATCTTCATGGTTGCCACTGACTTATGCTTGATGCAAGCAATTGAACCTAGAGAAGAAGAGATGGAAGATATGAGCTATGAGGTCAATCATGATTTACTGGTCGGCTATGCTAATACCCTGTTAGCATCACCCAATGATAAAAAGAAGGCAAAATTGGACATTTTGGCAGTCTAAGTTGCACTAACTGAAACCGGTACTACACCTGTAGCTAAAGTGAAAGGAAAGCAAAAGAAATCTGATGAAAAATATCCTATGAAAAAGACCACAAGGGTGAATCAAAGTGTCCTAACCAAGAAGGAACCAGCAACTAAAGTATATGAAAAGAAGGAGAGCGCACCAAAGAAGAGAAATAGGAAACTGATTTTGCAACCAGAGTCTGAGGGTACAGATTCTGAAGAAGAACCAAAGAAGGAAAAAGCAACTGACAGAACACCTAAGAAGGTAAAGGTAGTGCCAAAGACAACTACACCTATAGATATTGCTAGCAACAAACCTGACACAATATTTGAGAGGACAATGAAGTCATTAGGAAGAAACATGTTTGACAATGTCAAAGAACATTATGATTCTTTTACTGAAGAAGAGCAGAAGCAAGTAATCTAACAGGTAATAACTTATTTGGGTCATTACAATAGATTTCTGCATGATTTGGAGAAAGATATTTCAATCTCTTTGTATAATACTTTGTTAGATAAATGGGAAGAAGCCATTCAATTAGAAAAGAGGATTACTGATGAAATATTTGTACAGTATTTTCCCAATCTATCATCGGATGGAATTAGTGCTTTAACTGAGGAATACAAAGTATATTTTGATTTTAAAATGAGGAGATTGAAGCTCCTTAATGGAAAAAGGGCAGTTATTGAGTCTGAGACTCATCAGCTAGCCTGTGTAATCAAACAAAGGGAAGAAGTCATCCACTCTAGCAAACAGGATGATACTACATATGATGTTCCTCAACCGGAAATGGATGAAGAGGAAATTGTTCGAGCTGACGTAGTCTATCCAACCAAGAAGAAGGATGATTCCATTATTCTTGTTGATGAAGATGTTCAGGACATAGTATACCTATCTGGAGACATCATTGCACCAGATATGGATCCTCCTAAAATCACAAAAGTACATGTTACATCAGTTGATCAACCGGGTACTCAACTAAAAGTGGTCAATGAACCGACAACTGAACAACTGGAGAAACCCCAATCTCCACTAATCATTGAGACTACTCAAAAGGAGTCTACTGAGGAAGCTATTACTCAGCAAACTAAAGATACAACAGAGAAGAACATAGGAAGAGCCGTCATTAAGAGTATACCCCTTGAACCGGTGAAGCAAGAACTACTTGATGATGATGATGAAGCTTCTTTAAGTATCTCAGGACCTATTGACATGAACACCTTGAGTGCATCAGAAATTATGAAGATTGCTAATGTTATGCAATCTTGAGTACATAAGAAGCGAATGGAAGAGAAGAGGATTGAAGCAAAGACAATCTAGAATGCAGTAGAAATTTTGTTTAGTTTACTACCAGAAACAGTTGTTGCACATCTTCCCACTCCTATCAGCAAACTTGGTTAGTTAGTTGTAGATGCATCTGATCAAATCAAATCTCTTGAAGATGCTGCTCAAATGTCTATTGAGAAGAACCACAAGAAGGCATATGGAGATAAACTAGCTAAGAACATTGAAAATGGCAAAATGGCTTTATCTCATAATGGAAGTCTGTTAAAGAAATCTATTGAATCTGGAGGGAAGTATCTTGCCTCTACCTCCAATGTTACTTTCTTTTATTCTGATATTTCTAAGAATCAAGTTGAAATTGAGTAGGAAATAGAAAGGTTATGCAAGGCATATGTCCAACTCTAGGACTCCATTCATGCCTTTAACTGATCTATAGATGATTTGTATGATAGACTGAACAGGAATGATAATGAGAATGCTAAGAGATTTTGATCTCTAAGAGAGCTCAAGAGTCAGCTCACCTCACAGGTCGACATTCTTCAGAGAGCCTACTCCAGTGCAGAAGCTATTCTTGCTACTCCTAAAACCTGCATGCTAGACTCAATGGAAGAGTTATATTCCCAGTTGTTGTCTACCTCTGAGTATATGGATAACATACTGAAATCATGGGAGAATCCTTTATCCCAGAAGAAGCATAATTTCAATAATATTTTTATGCGAATAGTCAATGCATGTAGTTGTTTAAAATTTTAATATATGATGAACACTTTGACACAAATTTTCTATATATATGTATATATTTTACTTTATCATTTTGGCATTGTTGTTAAAGGAGGAGTAATAATATGTATGTGTGTTTTTGAAATTTTTTTATTTATGCATGCATTAAGGGGGAGTATTGCATTAAAAGGGGAATATGAGTATATATATATATATATATATATATATATGTTATGTATGCACACTTAGCAGTATTGTATTACTCTTTTTTGTTTTCTAAGTGTTGCCATCAATGCCAAAGGGGGAGATTGTTGGCTTGAAGATGATTATCATGTATTCATCACTTGTTGTCATTGATGAAGCACTCTCACACATATGATTACATTGACTATTGGTGTAACTTCATTGATTTACACTGTTAACTAGTATGTTTAAGGTCTATCTCTAATTGGTACTCTGTGTCAACTAGTATGTGCCTAAGAGATAACCTGTGGTTACATTAAGTCGGCATCAAAATGAAGATAAAGTTGAAGATGAAAATCAAGCAGAAGATTCCAGGACAACGGTTCACATATTTTGTTCCAACCTGTATTGAGTTTTTTAATCAGTATCCATTTTTGTGATGAGTTACCAACACCATTTGTTTGGTAGTCATTTTTGTGATGAGTTATGTTTAATTTGTTAGGTCGCGGAGACAACTGAGAGGGGGGGGGGGGTGAATCAGTTGTCAAATAAATTCAAACCAAAAACAACTTAACCAACCAATGCTTAATACCGATAAACCAGTTCAACATGTTGGTAGATAGTTTTAACAATTAATTGTTATACCGGTAACGATTAGTGCATGAAACATAAAGATAAAGTCATCCACAACACATAACATGAATATTTGTATGTGGAAACCCTGTAAGGGGAAAAACCATGGTGGAAAACCTTACCCACAATCGGATGATACTACTGCAGATAGTAAGTGTACATAAATGGGGTCTGCACATGCAGAAAGGCCAAGCGCCTAGAGCTCACTGCTCAATCACAAAATGAGAGTCACACTGACTACAGTTGGATGGTTAAATCCAATAAGCATGTACTACACAAAATAGCATCTTCATATGCTGGATTCAGTACCAGTGTAGTTCTGATTGTCTTCACAAAAACCCTCCTTCAATCTTCAAATGATGTCTGTGTGTATAGCTATGCTTATTCTTGCATATACCTTCACACAATCCTTTTTCGCATTCCACATTTGATCTTACAAATAAGATCTTACATTTATACCATAACCTAAGACCAATTTTAGTAGGTCGACTCTACAAGATATTACAATAAAAACATTTTACAAACAATACAATATTCGATGCAATAACCGATTCAACATGTCGGCTTAATGCATTTACAACAATAATTAATAATCTCCATAGCGTGTCGTGCTGATCTGGAAAAGATAAACCTGCCAGTGTAACCCTGGACCTATTTGCCGGTAATAACAAATATGCGAATGCTAATGTACCAATAAACAAAACTCCAAAAGAAAGTGTCCACACAATGTCTTTGACATAACCAAGTGTTTTCCATATCATTCCAAGTGTCGGTGATCATTATATCTTGTCGGTGTACCAGATACCGGTGACTGTGCATGAGTCCTTGCTTGCTGGTGAATGTTGTTGATTCTCCAAAGTGCTAGAGTTGATAAGTGTTTAGTAGGTGTTGACATCAATGACAAAACCATACCAAAATACCAACAATCTCCCCCTTTGGCATTGATGGCAACACAAGATGGAAAAACCATCAAAGTGCCAAATCAGAAATGCCAAATACCAAAAACCAACAATCTCCAGAAAGAGATCATAACCAGAAATCAAAATACATATACAGAGAGTAATAATCTCTCCCAAACAACAATCTCTCCCCCTAGGAGCAACATGTGTTTTCCTTGTGTTTTTCCATACCAATCTCTCCCCCTTTGACATCAAATGCCAAAGTTGCAAAAAAACATCTTACCAAGCCAAGTTCATATACAAAATACCAATCACTTTAGTATACCAACTACTCCCCTTGAGAAGTAGCTTCCCATCAAAGTTGGAAAAAATATTTCTCTATTAATTCAGTCGGTTGATGACAATCATCAACTTCCTAAGTCTCTACCGGTGAGGGTATGACCCCAAGATGATCTCTGAGATATTCAAAAGTCTCCTTAGGCAGAGGTTTAGTAAAGATATCTGCAATTTGCTCTTTAGTATTCACATAAACTAGTTTTATTTCCTTTGCTTCAATATTTTCCCTTAGAAAATTCAGTTTGATAGAAACATGTTTGGTTTTAGAATGTAATACCGGATTCTTAGATATATCAATTGCTGCAGTGTTATACAATAGATAGTAATAGGTTCCTTGCATTTTACCTTTATGTCTTTCAACATTTTCTTAAGCCATAGTACCCATGTATAGTTAGTTGCTGCTACAACATATTCTAATTCTGCTATTGATAAAGATGTACAACTTTGTTTCTTACTCAACTAAGAAACTAGTCTGTTTCCAAGAAAGAATGCTCCACCAGTGGTGCTTTTTCTATCATCCACATCTCCTACCCAATTTGCATCTGTGTATGCACATAATTCAAATTTTTCATTTCTAAGATACCATAATCCAAGATTTATAGTGCCTTGTAAGTACTGAAAAATCCTTTTTACTGCTGATTCATGATTTTCTCTAGGATTACTTTGAAATCTTGAAATAATGCATACTGCATTTATAATATCAGGTCTGGTTTATGTCAAATACAGTAAACCTCCTATCATAGATTTGTATCTAGTTGGATTAACAGGTGTAGATTCATCCCTTAGTGATAATTTGTCATTTATAGTCATAGGTGTGCTCACCAGTTTAGAGTTCTCCATCCCAAATTTCTTTAGTAACTCTTTTGAGTACTTGGATTGACTCAAGAATATACCTTTATCAGTTTGTGAAATTTGCAATCTTAAAAAGAATTTTATATCTCCAATCATAGAAATTTTAAATTCTTGCTACATTTTAATAGAAAATTCTTTACATAATCCATCTTCTCCTCCAAAGATTATATCATCAACGAATACTTTTGTAATCAGGATGTCATGATTAGTCACTTTATAGTATAAATTGTTGTCTGCATTACCTTTAGAAAAACCAATTTTTAAAAGATACTTATCCAATCTTGCATACCAAGCTCTTGGAGCTTGTTTTAATCCATACAAAGCTTTTCTTAACCTGCAAACCATATTATTGTCATCTGTCAAAGAAAATCCATTAGGTTGTTCAATGTACACTTCTTCTTCAATATATCCATTCAAAAATGCACATTTAATATCCATTTGATAAACTTTGTAGTTCTTGTGTGCTGCAAAAGCCAAAAATAATCCGACTGCCTCAATTCTAGCTACCGGTGCAAAGATTTCATTGTAATCAATTCCTTCTTTCTGAGAATATCCCTTACACACTAGTCTTGCTTTATTTTTGACAACCTTACCATCTTCATTTAGTGTGTTTCTGATTACCCATTCGGTTCCAATTACATTTTTATCTTTAGGCTAGGGAACTAATGTCCAAGTGTTGTTTTTCTCAATTTGTTCTAATTCTTCTTCCATAGCTTTAATCCAAAATTTATCTTCACATGCCTCATTAACAGATGATAGTTCAATTTGAGAAATAAGACGTACCTCTTCATTTTCCAATCTTCCTCTTGTCATAACTCCTTTAAACTTGTTTCCAATTATCTGATCTTCAAAATGATTCAATCTTACATACCGGAGTGTCTTTGTTTGCTGATGTTCCTCAGTTACTGTGGAATCCTCAAATGATACCAGGGTAATTGGATCTTCATTCTATACCAGTGGATTCAGTGTAGGTTCATTTTTCAAAATTTCTGTTGTCGATTCAGAGTCTATATACCTTGAAGTTCCTCTGAATTGTTCATCAATCTTTACATTTGTACTTTCAACAATTTTCTGCAATCTTTTGTTAAAACATCTATATGCCTCGCTCTTAGATGAATAACCAAGAAATATTCCTTCATCACTTCTAGGATCAAATTTCCCAATATACTCATCTCTTCTAATGTAACATTTACTTCCAAATATTCTAAAATATTTAAGAGTAGGAGTAATACCAGACCATAGTTCATGAGGGGTCTTACCAGTTTCACCTTTGATGTGAACTTTGTTGAATGTATAGACCACTTTACTGTCTACCTCTCTCCAATATACATGTGGTAGGTTTGCTTCTAATAACATACTTCTTGCTACATCCAAGATAGTTTTGTTTTTCCTTTCAACAACTCCATTGCGTTGTGGTGTCTGAGGTGCTGATATTTGTCTTCTTATTCCATTCACTTCACATAATGTATTAAATTCCTTAGATGTAAATTCACCTCCTTGATTTGATCTTAAAATTTTGATTTTCTTACCGGTTTCATTTTCAACCATTGCTTTGAATGGTTTGAACTTTCCAAGTGCTTTTGATTTTTCTCTGAGAAAAGTAACCCAGCACATTCTAGAATAGTCATAAATGATTAGCATGAAATATCTATCACCTTGTAGGCTTTTAGTTCTAGTTGGACCACATAAATTAGTGTGAATTAAATCAAGAGCATTATTGTATTTTACTCGAATACTTTTGAAACTAGCTCTAACTTGTTTTCCAAATTGATATTCCTTACATACTGTATTGTGAGGTTTGACAATTTTAGGTAAATCTCTAACTGCCTTAGTAGTACTGATTTTTACCATGCAATCAAAGTTTACATGATAGAGTCTCTTATGCCATAGCCAACTTTCATCTATATGTGCAATTAAGCATGTCTTTTCACTGTTATTTAAATGAAGGATACTATCTCCAGTCTGATTACCGGTTGCAATTTCCAAACCAGTTCTATTCATGATTTTGCATTTTCCATTTTTGAATTGTATCTAAAATCCTTTCTCAACTAATTGAGCAACACTCAAAAGATTATGCTTTAATCCTTCAACATAGTAAACATTGTCAGTGTTATGCTTACCATCAAGAGATATTGTACCCTTACCTTTGATTAAACAAGCTTTGTCATCTCCAAATCTCACTAAGCCTCCATTATATTCTTGAAAGTTCAAGAATTTACCTTTGTCTCCTATCATATGATGTGAGTATCCAGAATCAATGATCCATTCATCCTTTACTTCAATTTTAGCTGCCAAGGCTTGTACTACCGGTTAAGCAGTAGGTGTCAGTTGATCTTCTGTTATAGCAACAAAAACCCATCCATTGTCTATCAGATCTTCATCAGAATAATCAGTCACACCTTCATCAGTAATGTAACAGGATTTGTCTTTATTCTTCTTAAATCTGTATCTCTGATATTTAGGGTTAGGCTTGTATGTCCTTCTAGCTTCTTCTCTTAGTCTAGCATGTCTATCAGGGCATCTTGAAGCCATATGACCAATCTTATTGTAGTTAAAACATTTAAAGGGTGCTTTACCTTCATACTTACTTCCAACTAGACCTTTAGGCATTTTCCTTGCAAATAGTGCTTCAAGTTCTTCAAGTTCTCTTGCATAAAAGGCTTTCCAATTAGATTTATCAAATGATGGAGCAGATGATGTTGATGCTTTAAAGGCCAAATCTATCTTTATAGTAGCAACAGGACCAAATTCTTTAATTTCAAAAGTTGAAAGTTTCCAATCAATGTATCCCTAGTTATTGATGTATTAGGCATTGTTCTTAACTCATTTATAGCAGTGACGTTCATTTTATATTCTAGTGGCAATCCTCTTAAAACTTTTGAAACAATTTCATCCTCACTTAAGGTTCCTCCACAACATTTAATACCCAAAACAATCTCATTTACTCTTTCCATAAAAGCATAAATCCTTTCATCTTCTTCCATTTTCAGATGTTCATACCTGACCCGGAAGCTTTTAAGTTTTGCAATTTTGATTGTGGAATCTCCTTCATTTAGTGTTTCCAAATGATCCCAAATAGCTTTAGCAGTAGACCTATCTGATAGTCCCATGATTTGTTGATCTGATAATGTGCTCAAAAGTGCTTCTCTTGCTTTGCAATCATTTTCCTCATCTTTAGTCAAGTTGGGTGGAGTGGGATGACTCTGAGTAGGAGTAGTATAACCATTCTTTGTAACATCCCAGATGTCCTTTCCAATTCAATTTATATGTGTCTCCATTCTGATCTTCCATATGCCATAGTTGGTTCCATCAAGTTTAGGACTATCCTTTCTGAAATAGTTAGTAGACATTGGATCTCCTCAAGTTGTTAAACTTCTACAAAAGAGGACTATGCTCTAATACCAATTGTTAGGTCCCAGAGACAACTAAGAGGGGGGGGGGGGTGTGAATCAGTTGTCAAATAAATTCAAACCAAAAACAACTTAACCAACCAATGCTTAATACCAGTAAACTAGTTCAATGTGCCGGTAGACAGTTTTAACAGTTAATTGTTATACCGGTAAGGATTAGTGCATGAAACATAAAGATAAAGTCATCCACAACACATAACACCAATATTTGTACATGGAAACCCTGTAAGGGAAAAAACAACGGTGGGAAACCTTACCCACAATTAGTTGATACTACTGTAGATAGTAAGTGTACATAAATGGGGTCTACACATGCAAAAAGGCCAAACGCCTAGAGCTCGCCGCTCAATCACAAAATGGGAGTCACACTGACTATAGTTGGATGGTTAAATCCAATAAGCATGTACTGCACAAAATAGCATCTTCATATGCTGGATTCAGTACCGGCGTAGTTCTGATTGTCTTCACAAAAACCCTCCTTCAATCTTCAAATGATGTCTGTGTGTATAGCTCTACTTATTCTTGCATATACCTTCACACAATCCTTTTTCGCATTCCACATTTGATCTTACAAATAAGATCTTACATTTATACCATAACCTAAGACCAATTTTAGTAGGTCGGCTCTACAAGATATTACAATAAAAACATTTTACAAACAATACAATATCTGATGCAATGACCGATTCAACATGTCTACTTAATGCATTTACAACAATAATTAATCATCTCCATAGTGTGTCGTGCTGATCTAGAAAAGATAAACCTGCTGGTGTAACCCTGGACCTATTTGCCGGTAACAAAAAATATGCGAATGCTAATGTACCAATAAACAAAACTCCAAAACAAAGTTTCTACACAATGTCTTCGACATAACCAAGTGTTTTCCATATCATTCCAAGTACCGATGATCATTATATCTTGCCAGTGTACCAGATATTGGTGACTGTGCATGAGTCACTTCCTTGCCGATGAATGTTGCTGATTCTCCAAAGTGCCAGAGTTGATAAGTGTTTAGTAGGTGTTGACATCAATGGAAAAACCATACCAAAATACCAACATAATTGTCTAGATACACTGCACCTAGGAAATTGTGTTCCTATGGTCAACATAAGATTTGTATGTCTATTTAAAGACATCTTAGTTAATCATTTAGAAGAGAGAACTAATATAGAAGAGGAGATTTTATGCGAATAAAGATATGCATAAATAGTGAAATATATTGTTTAAGAGCGATAAGTGTTTAGATGAAGAGAAGTGTTGAATGTACTTAGAATGATTTGATCAAGCAAGTCTTGTGCTACTCAAAATAGATCAAATCTTTCGTTTCTATTCTAATCATTACAACAAAATCAAATCCTCTAATCAGGTAGGCTCTAACAAGGTGATCCATTAGTTTGGATTCTAAAATCCTCCAACAAGGTTACTCTTAATAGGGTATAAGCTTCTAATTAAGCTTGGGATCTCTAACAAGATTCGCTCCTAGCAGAGCACTTTGTAAGACCTTAACCGGTCAGTTTTCTATTACTGCAGATAGTTAACATCTGAATTCCATCTCACCATGGTTTTTACCTATTTGGGTTTTCCATGTATAAACACTTGTGTTATGGTGGATGTTCTACTTTATGTGGATGTTGTTATTTCATTTTGGATAGCATGTATTTTGTTCAAATTCTCAGTTAAGTTCATCTACCGGTTAGTGTTTAAAGTTGTGCTTGTTTTGTTGTCACTAATTCAACCCCCCCCCCCCCTCTCAGTGATTTTCAAGACCATCACATGTATTGTAAGTCATCACGTTTTCTTACTGAAAAGCATCACCACTCTACCTATACCACTTCACCGGTAAGTGTTGGACACCAATGACAAACCTTAGCATATATATTGGTTCTCTAGATTGACTAGTTTTGTCAATGCCAACAATCCAACATTATCACAGTATATATCAATAGGCTCATCATAAACAATTTTGATATATTTCAACATCTACTTCATCCATACCACCTGAGTACAATTGCTAGGAGCAACAATGTATACAACTTTTGTAGTAGATAAAGAAATGGCACTGTACTTCTTACTCATCCATGAAACCAATCTCTTTCCCAAGAAAAATGCACCACCAATAGTACTTTTCCGGTCATCAACATCACCTGCTCAATTAGCATTAGTAAAAGCACTCAAAGTAAAGTTGTTATCTTTAGGATACCATAAGCCAAAATCAACTCCCCCTTTTAAATGTCTGAAAATCCTCTTCACAACTAGAATATGAGATTCCCTAGGATCAGCTTGAAATCTAGCAACAAGACAAACAACATTCATGATATCCGGTCTAGAGTCAAATACAACAATCCACCAATCATAGATATGTATTTAGTCTGATTTTCTTTCGGAGAATCATCATCCTTTGTCAACTTACATCTGGTCACCATAGGAGTACCAACTAGATTTGAATAATCTAAACCAAACTTCTTCAACAATTCCTTCACGCACTTGGATTGGGATATAAAAATACCTTTATCCAATTGAGTAATTTGCAATCCCAAAAAGAATTTCATCTCACCGATCAAAGACATTTCAAAATCATTTTGCATTTCATCAACAAAATTCTTGCACAAGCTATCATCTCCACAAAAAATAATATCATAGAAAAAAACTTCAACAATCAAAATATTATTATGATCAATCTTGAAATACAAATTAATATCAGCAATACCTTTATTGAATTCAAGCTTCATCAAATACATATCCAATTTGGCATAAGCTCTTGGGGCTTGCTTGAGTCCATACAATGCTTTCTTCAATCTGCAAACCATATCTTCCTAATCTTGTTGGCAACATCAAGGAAGGAAAACTAAGAGGGGGGGTGAATAAGTTTTTACCAGATCTAACAATTTATGCACTATTTCAGATCTGATCAACTACAACAAAAAGAATGATAACAACAATATAAGAAACACACATAACACCAATATTTTGATGTGGAAAACTTGGTTAAGGGAAAAACCATGGCGGGAACCTACCCACAATAAGATGATACTCTATAGTATTATGTGAAAATATTACAATGGGGAATGCACATGCATTCAGTCACACTCCCTAGATCTCACTACTCAAAATATAATCACCCATAAGGCTACAACTCTCAGGGAAGGTCCACTACCTTACATAGATATTCAGACTACAATCTAGCAAAGATGAACAACAAGAATAGCATTTTCTAATGCTTGATGAAATTTCCAGTTAAGATGATTTGTTTGCCCTGCAACAATCTTTTCTCAATACACAACACTGAATGATAAATTCTCTTATTTTCACATACAACACTCTCTGATAATGCAAACTCAGTACCCATACTTCAATTACATGAATATGACACATATTTATACAAATCATCAACCTTGACTACAAGGTCGGCCAAACCCGCAACACCTAATTACAAAATTACATCACATGATATATAAATTAACCAGAAGACCAATACAATTCCATAGACAACATATCATGGATCCAAATCAACTCCTCAAACATGCAACACCACTATAAATCTTGCCAAGATCAACCGCAACATGTTACACCACCAAAATACTACATAACATGAAGAATATCACCAAACCCATAAGATCTTCATGAACGTGCATAATGATTAATGCGGACCACCAAAACAATTAGGATGTGATTAGGAAACACCAACAACCATGTTAAAACCTTCCACAATAGCTGTACCAACACCACTTAATCAAATCTTCATCGATCAACACACTAACACTTGAGAACACTTATTAGCAGCAACTTGATAAGATGGATAGCTTGTAAAGCATCAAATCATGAACCATCTAAAATGAAGATACACGCAAACATCCTGAACACTCTCCCAAATCTACAACACAAGATATGATCACACCAGAGCTCAATGAATCAATCGCCAAAAAACTGCAACATTGAACACTAAAAAATAATCTCCATACCAGAATCCTTAACTCGATCAAATCATCACATAGCATCATGGAATCAATAAAGAATGAATTATCTCTAGTTGATTCAGCATCCCAAAGATAAACCAGCCAGATCAACTCACCGCAAACACCAGATCACCAAAAAAAATCTTTGCAACACCAAAACACATGAATATGTTGACATCAATGACAACAACATATCCTAGTAGCAATAATATCCAACAATCTCCCCCTTTGGCATTGATGGTAACATATGAATGTGAAAGAAAATCAATGCAAAGGAATAAATCATCACCAACAAACTCCCCCTAAAATCATGCACACAAAGCTTCAAAGATAAGGCAATTTTTCACATGCTTCTCTCTCCCTTTAACAACAATGCTAAAGATAAAAATATAAATCATGCTTCTCTCCCACCAAAGAGGACAATCTCTCCCCCTTAGGATAAACTCACAAATCTGAATAACACACTGACTACCTCGGCTAAGTAGCAACACCAACTCATCAACATGGATAAGAAGATAAGACGATGAAGTCTATTGGATTGATGCATCTTAATGCACCTAGTTCTCATCAAGAGGGGCAAAGACCCCTAGCTTGTTTCTGAAATAGACATATGTATTTGCAGGCAAAGGCTTAGTTAAAATATCTATAATGTGATCCTTTGTAGATACATACTCCAATTTTACTTCCTCATCACTAACCTTCTCCCTTAAGAAGTGATACTTACTTGATATATGCTTTGTTTTAGAATGTAGTACCAGATTATTAGAAATATTTATAGCACTTGAATTGTCACAATAAATAATAGTAGGTTCATCATACACAACTCTGGTGTCTTTCAACATTCGCTTCATCCAAACTACCTGAGTATAGTTCCTAGCAGCAATAATGTATTCAGCTTCAACAATAGATAGATATATAGCGTCATGTTTCTTAATTGCCCATGAAACCAATTTATTTCCCAAAAAGAAAGCTCCAATGATAGTGCTCTTCTAGTCATCTACATCATCTACCCAATCATCTTCAGTATAGACACATGGCATGAAATCATCATTGTTTGGATACCACAACCCATAACCAACTGTCCCCTTCAAGTATCTTAAAATCATCTTCATAGTAGTAACATGAGTCTCTTTAGAATCATCCTAGAATCTAGCACAAAGAAAGACAACATGCATAATATCTCATCTAGTCTGAGTCAAGTACAATAGTCCACCAACTATAGATCTATACAAAGTTTGATTAACTTTTTTAGATTCATCATTCTTAGATAACTTGCATCTAGTCACTATATGAGTTCCAACAGGCTTAGAATCATCTAACCCAAATTTATTTAACAATTCTTTTACATACTTAGATTGAGAAATGAAAATACCTTTACCACTTTGAGTAATCTCCAATCCTAAGAAGAATTTGATCTCAGCTATCAAAGACATCTCAAACTCCTTTTGCATATCATCAGTAAAATTCACACTTAAATCATCATCACCTCCAAAAATAATATCATCTACAAAAACTTTAACAATCAAAATGTTATCTTTATCAACCTTAAAGTATAAGTTATTGTCAACAGTACCTTTACAAAATCCCAACTTCATCAAATGTTAGGACCCAGAGGCAATTGAGGGGGGGGGATGAATCAAATGTCTATTGATTTCAACCCAAATATAGCTTAAGCAAACTTGATACTTAATACCGGTAAACCAATTTTAATGCCAGTTAACAGATTAACAGTTAATATCAATACTGGTGAAACTTAATGTATGAAACGAAAAGAGAAACAACATCCACAACACATAACACAAATATTTGTATGTGGAAACCTTGTAAGGGGAAAAAACATGGTGGGAAACCTTACCCACAATCAGATGATATTATTGCAGATAGTATGTGTATACAAATGGGGTCTGCACATGCAGAAAGGCCAACCACCTAGAGCTCACTGCTCAATCACAAAATAGGAGTCAAACTGACTACAATTGGATGATTAAATACAATGATAATGTACTTCTCAAAGTAGCATCTCCAATGCTAGATTCAATACCGGTTAAGCTCTGATAATCACCTTCTCTATGGTCTGCTCATAGGATCTTCAATATTCGCACATACCATGTTACAATACCATAACCATATACCTTCTACCTATTTCCTCACTTTCATCATCTCACAAATGAGATCTTACATATATACCAAAACCTAAGACCAAATGTGTAGGTTGGCTAATTAAGAATATTACAATAAAATCAATTACAACAAGTCAAGATGTGATGCATCATGTCAGCTCAATACAATTACAATAATATCCAATTGATTAAATCATCTCCATAATGTGTCGTGCTGATTTGGAATAGATAATGCATGCCAGTCCATAACCTAGACCAATTTGCCGGTAATAACAAATATGCCATCTCGATTAGACCAATAACCAAAATACCAAAACCAAGTGTCCAAACCATGTCTTCGACACAACCAAGTCATCTCTAGATGATAACAAGTCATCCTCAGTGCTAGTGAACAATATAGCCTGTCGATGAACCATATACCGGTGATTGTGCATAAGTCACTGAACTTGCCGGTGAACATAATGTGCCAGTTTAATATAATCAAAGATCTTCAGAAGGATAAGTGTTGACATCAATGAAAAAACCAATGCAACACATCCATAATACCAACATCAAATACTTGTCCATTCTAGCATACCAAGCTCTAGGGGCTTGCTTCAGTCCATATAGAGCTTTCTTCAATATGCATACCATGTCTTCTTTATCTGATAATGAAAATCCTTCTGGTTTCTCAATGTAGACTCCTTCCATATCTCCATTCAAAAAGGCTGACTTGATATCCATTTGGTACACCTTGAAATTCTTGTAAGCAGCATATGCAAGCAACAATGCAACAACTTCAATTCTAGCTATAGGAGAAAAAGTCTCCTCACAATCAATACCTTCCATCTGAGAGCATCCTTTACATACCAATCTTTCTTTGTTTCTTACCAGTTCATCGGCCTCATTTAGTTTATTCTAGAACACCCACTTAGTAGCAATCACATTCTTGTCTTTAGATCTTAGAACAAGCTCCCATGTGTTATTCTTCTCAATCTGATTCATCTCTTCTTCCATTACTTTTATCTAGTTCTCATCCTTACATGCTTCAACAACATCTTTAGGTTCAATCTTTGAAATCAAACATATCCCTTCAACAACAAGTTTTCTCCTAGTCATCACACCTTTGTTTTTATCACCAATAATCTAATTCTCTAAATGGTTCAATTTCACATACCTCGGAGTCCTCAGATTGTTTTGATTCTAAGGTTCTTGAACTCCTTCACTGATAGCAGCAATATCTGGATTAACCGTCTCTACTAGAGCATCCTGCTTCAGGATCTCAATCTGTGCAAGCTTATAAACAATATCTTGATCATCAATTTCATATCCACATGCTCTGGTCTGCTTCCCATGACATTCATCAACCTTCACATTTGCATTTTCTACTATCTTATTAAATCTCTTATTGTAACATTGGTAGGCCTTGCTCTTAGTATAATATCCCAATAAGATTCCTTCATCACATCTTACATAAAACTTTCTTATATCATCATCTCTTTTGATATAACATTTTTTTCCAAAAACTCTGCAATATCTAACTATAGGAACATTACCAAACTATACCTCATAAGGAGTCTTACCAGAATCACCATTTATATGCACCCAGTTTAATGTGTAAACAACAATGCTAACAACTTCATTCCAAAAGGTTTGTGCAACATTTCCTTCAATTAACATAGTCCTAGCAACATCCAAAATAGTTTCATTCTTTCTTTCAACAACTCCATTCTGCCAAGGGGTTCTAGGAGTAGATAGCTGTCTCTAATTTCATTCCTCTCACAAAATGTATCAAATTCACCGGATATGAATTCTCCTCATTTCTCCAATCTCAAACACTTTAGCTTCAACCTGTCTTAGTCTCCACCTTATCTTTGAATATCTTGAATTTTTATAGTGCTTTTGATTTCTCCCTTTGAAAGGTAACCCACATCATTTTAGAGTAGTCATCAATCAACAACATTAAATATATGTCACCCTACATGCTTCTCACTCTTGTAGGACCACACAAGACAGTATGCACAAGATCTAATAATCCATTAGATGCATACAAGTTAATCTTAAATGAAGTTCTTGTTTTCTTTCCCAACTGACATTCTTTACATACTGGATTAGAAGGCTTTACAATCTTAGGCAAATCTCTAACAGCTTGAGTAGAACATATCCTTATCATGCAGTCAAAATTAACATGACACATCCTTCTATGCCACAACCAACTTTCATCAATCTGAGAAATCAAGCAACTTTTCTCACCGACATTCAAGTGAAAGATATTAGCTTTTGTCTTAGTCCTTGATGCAATCTCTATTCCAGAGGTATTCAAAATTTTGCATTTACCATTCTTGAATTGCAAATCATATCCCTTATCAACCATCTATCCAAAACTCAAAACATTATGCTTTAAGCCTTCAACATATAAAACATCATTAGTATTATTCTTACCATCAAAAGAGATAGTACCTCTACGACAAATCACACGAGCTTTATCATCTCCAAATCTTATTATACCACCATCATACCTCTCCATACTCACAATTTTTCTTTTATCACTTGTCATATGATGTGAACAATCACTGTCAATTACCCATTCATCTCTCTCTTCAATCTTTGCAGCCAAAGCTTTCTCCTCAACAATGTATTTTGTAGAATTCACTGGTACCGGATCATCTTCCTTGATAGAAATAAATACAAATTCTTCTTCTGAGTTCCTATTATTTGATTTTTCATTTGTCACACCTTCATCAACAACATAATAACATATGTTCTAATATCTATACTTCCAATCAGGTTTATAGGGCTTATCATCCTTATCATGCTTCTCATATCGATCATGCTTATCAAATCTATCATGACTTTCATGCTTATCAAACTTAGACATTCTTTTAGGACACCTAGAAGCAAAATTTCCTATCTTATTGCAAGAGAAAAATTTAAAAGGTAACTTTCCATCATACTTACCAGCTCCCTTAGGCAATATCCAAGCAATAAGTTCTTCAAGCTCATCCAACTCTTTCTCTTGTTCTTCTATCTCTCTCATTTCTCTTTCATATGTACAAACCCTAGATAAACTCTCTCTCGAATCATACTTCTGCTTCGTGAATACAAAGGCTTTAAATGCAGTCTTAGATTTTGTTGGCATTGTGTTGTCAATGATGTCTGTTAGCATTTGCATGAAGATTGCATTAATGATTTGTTATGTAATGTAATTGTTGTAATGTTGTTTTGTAACTGGTAGGAAGAGCTAAGTGAAAGGAACTGTAACCGGTAGGTAAGTTTTTGGAGTGAACTGGTATTGCTAAGTATTGAAGAGTTGAACCAGTAAACCCTACCTGTTGTTTTGATAAACCCTAAGCAATTAAGTCTAATGAATTCGTTATATTGATTTATGATATGATGGTGAGCAGTAATGCTTATGACATGTATGCATATTGTATGAGGAGAGCTTCAAAGATTTTTTGGCGTGTTGAGTCAATGTTTTTTGTCTTGGGAATGAGCAAGTATATTGCATGTAATGTAAAGCGTGTGATGAGATACTGAGCTCGATGAAGTGGTGATCAAGGAGTGATCGAGGCTTTCTTGAATAATGTGTAGAGATTGTTATGTAATCAAACGGTCATACTTGAATCGACTTGTTTGTAATCTCTATGAGAATTAGGTTTTTGTTGTGTTACTGACCTAGTTTATTTGTTTATAAGGTCAATGAGTTGTTTTAGTTAGAGTGTTGTCAAAGTTGAATTGAGTGTGTGGTTGCCAAACCAGATGATGTATCTGCAGTTTGAGTAAAGACAGATAGGAGCATGAAAAGGATTTGAACAAGCAAGTGAAGTGCTATTCAAATAGATAAGCAAACTCCTATTGTTTCCTAAAAATTACAATAGTTAAATCCCTTAACCGGGTAAGCTCTAACAAGCTTGGTGTTATTCAAATCCTCTAACAAGGTGATCCATTAGCTTGGATTCTAAATCCTTTACAAAAGTTACTCCTCACAGGGTATTGCTTCTAACAAGGCATTATAGTCAATCCCTTAACCGGGTGGTCCCTAACAGGATCTGGTCTTAATAGGACTTTTTGTAAAATCTTTAACAAGCTTGGCTCCTAACAAGGAAAACTTCAAAAGAGTTCAGATAATTATCTTGTGAGTCTCATCTCACCGTGGTTTTTCCAATTTGGGTTTCCACATCAAAAATATTGTGTCAAGTGGTGAATGTTTTTGTGGTTATGTTTCTATGGTTGATTTGCTTAACTACTTAATCTACTTTGTTATGTCATGATAACCAGAAAAAATATGAAATGAAGTTTTACTTATGTCAAGTAAAAGTATCTGGATGATTGTGAGTTTCAAGTTTTTTACTGTTAATCTGTTGTAACAGTCAACTGGTTTAGCTTGATAATTTTTATCTTGACAGAGATATTGCATTGATAGTTCTAAGTTTACTTTGAGTGGTTATTTCTGGGAAAGGTGAAAGCTTATTAGTTTTTCTATCTACTGATTCACCCCCCCTCTCAGTAGTTGACCGGATCCTTGTTCTTTCATCATACCATCAATTGGTATCAGAGCATCTCAGGTCCTCTAAGGTCTAAGCCTAACAACTTGAGGTAAAGATCTTGTAGAACACGACGAAGAAGGAAGGTCTGAAGTTTAATAGAGAGAACTATAGGATATGGCATGATAGAATGAAAATTTATATCAAGAGTCTTGGAAATAAATACTAGGAACATGTTAATACTCAATATGTTGCACCTAGTGGGATTATGACTGATGATCAGAAAAAAGAGCAACAAGAAAACAATAAAGCACTGGAGGCTATTATCAGTTCTTTGTTTGATGCAAAATATGTTGATGTTCATGGTCTAGAAAATGCATATGAGGTATGGAAGAAACTTGAAGAGATTTATAGCAGTGATGAACATGTGAAGATTGCCAAGGAAGAGAGTCTAAGAAGGAAGTTTGATGACATGTAGATGGCTGAAGGTGAGAATATCCAATAGTATGGTCAGAGGATAAAAGAGATAGTTGGTGAGATCAAGAGTGCTGATGGTAAAATGGATGATGCCACAGTGGTTAGTAAGGTGTTGAGAACCCTGCTACTGGTCTACACTATCTGAGTTGCAGCCATTCAGGAGCTGAAATCTATTGACAAAACCAAGGTAACCCTTGAATCCATAATTGGTAAGCTTACTAGTTTTGAATTAAATGGTTATGATGGTAGTGTTCAGAAATTGGAATCAACATTTAGAGCTTTCATTTCTAACCCATCTATGAGAAAAAGTAGAGAGGTTAGTCACAGTTATGAATCTAGATCTAGCAGAGAAGTTGATGATGAAGACAACTTAGTTGAGCTTGAAGCATTGTTGGCCAAGTGATCGCCTAGAGGAACCGGTAAATATAGAGGTAAATTACCTTTGAAATGTTTTGTATGAAACAAGATTGGACACATAGCTGCTAACTGTTCTAACGCCGATAATGAGCACAAGCAAGAGAAATTCAAGAAGTACAAGGGAAAAGGAAAAAGAGATTGTCTTATTGCAGTTGATGGTGGTATCACTGATGAGGAACCTGATGGAGATGCTAATGAAGACATTGTCTTTGTAGCCATTAAAGATGAGACATCTGATGAGAAAGCTTTAGTTTCTCGCATGGATAATTCTGATGATTGGATCACTGATAGTGGTTGTTCACATTACATGACTGGTGACTGGAGAAAATTTCTTTCTTTGAAGGAATTTGATGGCGAAGTTGTAAGATTTGGTAATGACTCACCCTACATGGTTAAAGGTAAGGGAACTATTTCTCTTAATGGAAAGAGCAATGCAGATGATGTCTACTAGGTTGAAGGTCTAAAGCACAATCTGTTGAGTATTTCCCAACTCAATGACAAAGGATATCCATTGGAGTTTAAAGATGGTATGTGCAAAATCTATGGAAGCAAAGGTGAACTGATTGCAACTGGAAAGTAGACTAAAGGTAACCTGTTTCACCTGAATCCTAAAGTAAGAAACTATTTAATTGCTAAAATAGATGAAAGGTGGCTTTGGCATAGGAGAGTTTGTCATTTGAATTTTGATAACATTATTAAAGTGAGTAAGTCAAAGACAGTGAGAGGTTTTCCTCAGTTGGACAAACCTATTAATGCTCTATGTAAGGAATGTCAATTGGGAAAGATGACATCCTCAACTTTCAAGATCAAGTATTTTTTAGCAGAGCATCTATTAGATTTGGTTCATGTAGACCTATGTGGACCAATAAGGACTAAAATTATTTAAGGTGATAGATATTTCATGATCTTCACTGATGATTTCTCAAGGATGATATGGGTCAAATTCTTGAAGGATAAAAGAGAGGAATTTGGTAAGTTCAGAGCATTCAGGGCCTTAGTTGAAAAGGAGAGTGGTAAGAAGATAAAGTGTCTGAGGACTGATCAAGGTGGAGAATTCACTTCTGAGGAATTCACTAGATATTGTGAAGAGAATGGTATCAAATGACAATTTTTTGCACCGAGGACACCACAACAGAATTGCATTGCAGAGAGAAACAATCAGTCAGTTGTTGAAGTTGCTAGGACGATGTTGATACAAGGAGGTGTAGCGAAGACTTTTTGGAGAGAAGCTGTCAGCACAACTGTCTACACTATGAACAAGATTTTGGTCAAAAGAGGCAAGGACAAGACTCCTTATGAATACTGGTACGATAGATCACATAATGTTAGTTATTTCAAGATATTTGGTATCAAATGTTTTATTAAGAGAGGTGACTATATTAGCAAGTTTGAGGCTAAAAGTGATGAAGGTATATTTCTTGGTTATTCCACCAAGAGTAAGGCATACAAATGCTATAACAAGTGGACACAGAGAATCATAGAGAGTGTCGATGTTTGAGTGGATGAGTATCTTGAAGTCTCAGGGGAAACCGATGTGAAGAAAAAGGATGAAGATCCTTGCATTTTGTTTTTGGAACCAAAAACTACGAAACCTGAAACCGATAAAGAGAATATTGTTGTACTAGTTCAACTGGAATAGGTAGATTCAAAAGAAGATGATGATAATGAAGATGAACATGAAGATAATGATCATGTTATTCCGAGGTATGTGAGACTCAATCACAATTCTGAATAGATTATTGGAGATAAGGATGTTGGAGTGCTAACCAGAAGAAGAATCAGAGAAAATTCTTGTATGATCTCCACTATTGAGCCTAGAACTGCTAAGGAAGCATTTGGTGATGATCATTGGGTTAAAGCTATGTAGGAGGAGCTTGAATAAATTGAGAAGAACAACACATGGACTCTAGTACCCTGGCCGGTGAATAAAAATGTAATAGGTACTGAGTGGGTTTTCAGGAACAATATGAATGAAGATGGTGTTGTAGTTTGAAACAAAGCTAGAATAGTTTGCAAAGGTTATGCACAAGAAGAAGGAGAAGATTATGGTGAGACTTTTGCACCAGTGACTAGACTGGAAGGTGTCAGAAATTTACTAGCTTTTTCATCTCATAAAAGATTCAAAGTATATCAGATGGATGTGAAATCTACATTTTTGAATGGAATACTGGAAAAAGAGGTATGCATTGAGCAGCCAAATGGTTATGCTTTAACTAATAAGAAGGACATGGTATGTAAGTTGCACAAGGCACTATATGGATTAAAGCAAGCATCAAGACCATGATATAAAAGGCTTCATTCACACCTAATGAAGATAGGATTTCAGAGAACCAATGAAGATAGTAACATATATCTCAAATATGAAGGAGATAAAATATTGGTTAGTGAAGTGTTTGTGGATGATATCATATTTGGAGGAAATGATGACATGAGCAATGACTTTGAAAATGAAATGAAAAGTGAGTTTGAAATGTCTCTAGTTGGAGAGAAGTTTTTTCATAGGTTTGCAAATACGACAAATGACGAGTGGTATTTTCATCACACAGTCTAAGTATGTGAAGGAGGTATTAAAGACATTTGGTATGAGTGACCGTAAACCAGTTGGGACACCAATGGTTATAGGTTGTAAGTTGTCTAAGGAAGATGAGGCCACATCTGTTGATGAGAAGGAGTACAGGTCAATAATTGGAAAATTACACTATGTTGTTCACAACATACTAGATATAGCTCGTGTAGTTGGTCTAGTTGCTATATTTCAGAAGAATCCGAAGGAAACACATTTGATAGCAACCAAGAGGATTTTCAGATATTTGAAAGGTACTGTTGACTATGGATTATGGTATCCATATGAAGGAAACTTTGACTTGAAGTTGTATACAGAGGCAATTTGGGTAGGTAATGTTGATTATAGGAGAATCACAACTGGTGGAGCATTCTTTCTAGGAGGAAGACTTGTTTCATGGAGTAGCAAGAAGTAGAGTTGTATTTCATAGTCTACTATGAAAGCTGAGAAGGTTGCTGCTTATATGAATTGTACCCAGGCTATCTGAATGAGGCACATTTTGGAAGGTTTCAAGATGAATTTTACTAAACCTGTAAAGATCTTATGTGACAATACAAGTTCCATTAACATTTCAAAGAATCCTATCTTGCACGCACGAACTAAGCATATTGAATTGAAGTATCATTTCTTGAGGGAAAAAGTGTAGAGTAAAGATGTGATCTTGGAGCATGTTTCTACCAAGGAGCAGCTTGCAGATATCTTTACTAAACCTCTTCCTAAGACTACTTTTGAGTATCTTAGAAGTCAGCTAGAGGTTATACCCCTTCATGAGGTCAATTGAGAATGATGTAGATTATATCAGTCCTGGAGCAACTTGCAGAATTTTACAATAGGATTGATGTAGAAGTGGAGTTATTCCACAGGGGGAGCATCAAGTTGTAGGTTGTTGATGTTGAACAAAGAGTTTGACATTGCATGTTTTACTTTCAATTTGGCATTGTTGTCAAAGGGGGAGAATAACTGTGTGATTATGGGGAGAAGAACCAGTGACAAGATGAAGACAAGGAGAATAAATGGTAAAATGTAAACCAAGATTCCTATTCACAATCACAACAATCAATGGTATTGATATTTTTATTGCCATCAATGCCAAAGGGGGAGATTATTGGAATTTGCATGAAGATTGCATTAATGAATTGTTATGTTGTCATTGACGTCAATTAAATCGATAATGTTATTGTTGTAATGTTGTTTTGTAACTGGTAGGAAGAGCTAAGTGAAAGGAACTATAACCGGTAGGTAAGTTTGTGGAGTGAACCGATATTGCTAAGTATTGAAGAGTTGAACTGGTAAACCCTACCTGTTGTTTTGATAAACCCTAACTGATTAAGTCTGGTGAATTGGTTATATTGGTTAATGATCTGATGGTGAGCGGTTGCTTATGACACATATGCATACTGTATGAGGAGAGTTTCAAAGAGTTTTTGGCATGTTGAGTTAATTTTTTTTTCTTGGGAATGAGCAAGTATATTGCATGTAATTCAAAGCACGTGATGAGTTACTGAGCTCGATGAAGTGATGATCAAGGAGTGATCGAGGCTTTCTTGAATAATGTGTAGAGATTTTTATGTAATCCAATGGTCATACTTGAACTGACTTGTTTGTAATCTCTATGAGAACTAGGTTTTTGTTGTGTTACCGACCTAGTTGATTTGTTTATAAGGTTAATGAGTTGTTTTAGTTGGAGTGTTGGCAAAGTTGAATTGAGTGTGTGGTTGTCAAATCAGATGATGTATCTGCAGTTTGAGTAAAGGTAGATAGGAGCATGAAAAGGATCTGAACAAGCAAGTGAAGTGCTAGTCAAACAAATCAACAAACTTCTATTATTTTCTAACAATTACAACAGTTAAATCCCTTAACCAGGTAAGCTCTAACAAGCTTGGTGTTATTCAAATCCTCTAAAAAGGTGATCCATTATCTTGGATTCTAAATCCTTTACAAAGGTTACTCCTCACAAGGTATTGCTTCTAACAAGGCATTATAGTCAATCCCTTAACCAGGTGATCCCTATCAGGATCTGTTCTTAACATGACTTTTGGCAAAATCTTTAACAAGCTCGGCTCCTAACAAGGCGAACTCTAGAAGAGTTCAGATAGTTATCTTGTGAGTCTCATCTCACCGTGGTTTTTCCCATTTGGGTTTCCATGTAAAAAATATTATGTCAAGTGGTGAATGTTTTTGTGGTTATGTTTCTATGGTTGATTTGTTTAACTACTTAATCCACTTTTTTATGTCATTATAATCGACAACAATATAAAATGAAGTTTTACTTATGTCAAGTAAAAGTATTTGGCTGATTTTGAGTGTCAATTTGTTTACTATTAATCTATTGTAACTGTCAACTAGTTTAGCTTGACGGTTTTTATCTTGACAAAGATATTGCATTGACAGTTCTAAGTTTACTTTGAGTGGTTGTTTCTCGGAAAGGTGAAAGTTTATCAATTTTTCTATCAACTAATTCACCCCCCCCCTCTCAGTAGTTGACCGGATCCTTATTCTTTCATCATACCATCAATGTCAATCGATATAGAAGGGAAACCGGTATGGGAATACATTTGATGTGCAGTCATTGATGTCAACTAATGTTAGAGGTCATGGGTAGGGAGAGGATGTCATTCAGTGTAATGGCCATTGGAGTCACAATGGTGTCACTGCTACACAAGTTAGTGATTGACTTGTGTTGAAGATATGGATAGGTTACCGATATAGTCTGCCACCGGTAAGGAAAGGGTGTCAAGTGGTAAGAGTTGTGTTGACAGTGAGTAGTTCCTAACTGGCAAGCATATGACCAATGCACAAACAAGATGAGAAAGATGTTGGCGGTTGTTTGTGATGAAGAGGCAGAATATTATCTAAATCACATCAACACTAGAGGAGAAGGATGTACAGGTCACCGATATGCTGGGTGGATGCAGAACAATAGGAATTCCACTGGATATTGATTCAATCACCATGTGAAGAGATGACTGACAGTGTGTGTGCCCCACACCAGATCGCATGTGCCTATTTGAAGATATGTTGCATAAACAGGGAAGCCACATGAGTGCATTGCAAGATGCAGATGTCAAGGATCCACTATCACCAGGATGCCTCAAGTGTATAAAATCAGGGATATGCATTGGATCGATAGAGAAGGCATGTTGAGTTGCCAGGACAGATGAAGAGTGATGGGTTTGCCACTTTGACAAACCGGTTGAGATATAGTCTGGGTTGATGAAGAAGAAGGCAAGGCTGAGCAGTTGCACATAGAGGACAATGGCTGGATTGAAGGTGGAGTCAGTTGAAGGTTGATGACATAGTGTTAGCAAGAGTCTTTATCAGTATGTATGTCCACCAGTAATATGGACAAGGTGCAGATGAAAAAGACTCCCATCTGATGAAGATCTACATAAGGTAGGTTAGAAAGAGTGTTGACTGGTTGAGTGTTTCACCAGAAGAGGAACAGAGTGCAAGGCTGAAAGCAGACCGGTTAAGGGTATAACCAATAGGGATAGTATCCTGGTAGAGGAACTCGATAATGGAGTTGGTCGGTGATCCCATCCATACTGACATAGATGTTTAAGAAAAGGTGGATGCAGACATAGTTGCCATGTGGAGGTGATGTGGCACGCATGCACAAGTCAGTGAATGTTTTGGTAGCGAGGTAGATGGTGACAGGTCGACATTTATGTCAACTACGATATTCATGGGATGCAAATAAGAGGTTTGCAACTTGATGTCAATGGACAACATAGATCCAACACAGATTGTTTGAGCAGATTGAGGAAGGTGAAGAACCACAAAACCATTATTGGTGATCGACCAATAAATCCGTTGACAGGTTAAGAACAAGATGCTAAAAATAGAAGGCATGTTCTAGAAGACATGATAATGGCGAGGTCAATTGATGAGTTACAGATCATCAATCTAGGGGATCAGACCTTGTGAGATCTGATTGGATTTGGTTTATCTTAAGGTTGATGAGGAAACCCTAACCGCCTGAAATTTGAATTGGCTTTTGGTGGGAAAACCAGGTTATAAATATGCAAGCCAAACTCATTGAAGGCTACTGTTGAATGAGAGAGTGTTGCTGCATGCAAGAATATATCAGTCAAGTTATCACCAAGAAGAAGGAGAAGAGAATGAGAGTGAGGAAGAATAGGGTTGAAGTGTTCAACCGACAACAAAAGTGTAGAACTGATAGTGACCATACTAATAGAGAAGAAGTGAAGAAGACTGCAGAGAAGGCAGGCATAGAACCAACAGAGTGGAGTACCGGTGGAGAGAAGCGGTATAGCAGAGAGAGAAGAGAACCAACAAAGTACAAAACCGGCAGAGTACAGAACCAAAAAAGAAGGAGAAGAGGCTAAACTGGCAAGAGTGCAGTAGAGAGTAAGGTTGCAGTGGTGTGTGGGTTAGTAGAGAACTGATAGTGAACTGGATAGAAGATCTAACAAAGAGATTTGTAGAAGAGTTACAAAATCCATTTGTAACAAGGCTATTGACTTGTAAATGAGTATGTTTTGTAATCACTGAGTTGAAGCTTAGTGTAGGGGTTGGTGCTCCTTGGGTTGGTGCCCTAAATTAGGGATTGGTGCTTCTTGGATTGGTTCCCTAAACATTGTAATCAAAGATTCATTGTGATACAGGATTAGAGTAGTAAACTCCAGTAGCATTTCTAGCCGAGGTTTTTCCCATCTTGGGTTTTCCTCGTATATGCTGGTGTTATGTGATGTCCCTTTATGTGTGAGTGCATTTGTGTTAGTCTCCCTTCTAACCGGTAAGTCTGAATTTAGTTAGATCTATTAATCGATATACTAACATAGGATGGTTAAAGAGAAAAGTTTGAGAACCACTGATTCACCCCCCTCTCAGTGGTACATTGTGTCTAACAATTGGTATTAGAGCCTAGGTTCCTAGTTAGACAAGATTTATCCAACTTGGGTAGATTCTAGCTTAAGAGCGCAATGGTTTGTTTAGTGTCAATCCTTGCTCCAATTTTTGATAGTTCAAATTATTCCATTTGGAGTTGTAGAATGGAAGTCTACCTATCCTCTCTAGGGTGTTATGTATGGATGTCTGTTGTAAATGGCTTCCCTAGTAAAGTCAGTCCTCCTACCGATTCAAATGCAAAGATAAGAAAACTATGCAACGAAGCAACAATGAAGGCTATAATCTATGTGTTATCAGATGATATCTCCTCATAGGTAGATAGATGCAGATTTACAAAAATCTTATGGGACAGATTGAAGAAGCTCTATGGAAATGAGCCTACTAGTGCAGAATCGGTTTGTGAAGATAGGATGAGAAATGCATCTCATGTATCTACAGATGATGAAGGCGGATCTACTAGCAGCCGTAAAAATGATGAAGAAGAAACCCACCTCTTCATGGCTCAAGAATTAGATGATGAGAGGTACACATCTGAGAATGATCATGTAGATCACTCCTACCGGTAAGATGTGTTTGGCAGTGATAGTGAAGGAGAAGAAGAAGAAGAAGTAGAAGTTGATCTTGAAGGAGAACTTGTAAATGCACTTGAAGAACTCAGTAGAGTGAGAAATGAATACAAGTTATTCAAGAATGTTGCTATTGTGGAGTAGAACCTATTGATCAGATGCATTAAAGAATCTGAGAAGTGTATCTCAGAGTTGAAGACTCAAGAAGAAGACACCAAGGAGTGCTAGTGTAAAGATCTAGCATCTGAGCTAGAAGTAAAAATTAAAGAATATCAACAGCTGCTTGGAGAAATGGAGATTCTCCAAAATGACCTTTAGAAATGTCAGGATCAACTCAAGGTAAGAATCTAGTTTGATGGCAGCAGTGATGCCTTGGACAAAATGATGAAAAATCAAAAGCATGCCAAGGACACTAAAGGATTAGGAAGTGGTGCTGGTGAATGCTCCACCAGCAAGAATGTCACCCATAATGACATTATATTTATATCCTCAAATGGAGAGGACAAGGGACAAAACTTTATAGTTAGAAATACTCCCCGAAAGAAGGTTGATCTAACCACAACTGGTGAAGATATGTAGACAAGGATGAGGAGTGATGCTGCAAGAAGGAGGAACACTATAGATCCCAAAGGAAAAGGGAATATGGGAGAAGACAACTTCACTAGAAGTAGAAACATGAGAAGACAATAGAGAAGACCTCATACTAGTAGAGGACAAGGAAATTATATTGCCCACATGATAAAGCAAGTGTGGGAGAAGAAGAGATTAGATGGAAGAGCTGCAGAGAATGGACAACCTAGGATCCATCCCCGAAGAAGCAGAAATGGAGATGCTAAACCGGTAAGATCTCCCCATGCATGGTAGAATAAGTTTGTAAGTTATAAACCTTTCTTCTCTAATTATTGCATTACATGCAATGGTCATGGCCATAGGGAAGAAGAATGTAGAAAGGGATCTAGAAGGAACAAACTAGGATCTCATAGATTTCATGAAAATGAGATAAATGTGTCAAGGAATAGATATATGCATATCCCTTCTCCCGGTTATGCAAATAATATTTGTTATAACTGCAATGGAATTAGCCATAGAAGTTATGAATGAAGGAAGAAGAACCTATAGTCACATGACAATCAGTATAGTAGCTATGCTCAACATAGAGATGGATACAGAGCATATGGAAGTCAGAGACCTGCATGGAACCAAAGGAGAAATGTCCCTACAGAATCAAGAGGTCCATCGGTTTCGGTTGCTAGTCACAACAACATGACCAAAAGAAGATGGTCAAATCGGTATGTCAGAAGGTTCCCCAATCATGAGGTTGGGATGGATGTTGTGTGCTACTATAGCACTACTTCCAGTGATGTGGCTGAATCTAGAAATGCAAGGGCCCATTAGATTAAGAAGGTAATACTTGCTCCTAAGACTGAAAAATGGAAAGAAGAATGTGACCTAATAGGTATAGAGGGAAAAGAAAGAGGATGCAACCATGGATCGACACTGTGCATTCAATGCATAGGTAATATCTCCTAAGGTTTAAAGGAGATGAAATACCTTAGGGGGAGCTATACAGTGAACTTCTCATTCACCCCCTCAGTGGAAGAGAACACATGGTAGAACAATTGCTGCTGGTATGAAGGAAGAAAATGAGATGGTAAGCATGTGTAGTGGCGGCCCTGGCTACACATCTACAGATCAGAGTTGGATCACTACTGCATGTGTCAATAGATGGAGATTAACAATTGGAATCAGATGCAAGGTGACACAAAATGTCAGGAGTTACAGAAAGGTGGTCTGGTAGTGATGATGGACCAGTACAGGAACTGGTATGTACAAGATGTTACTGGTATGAATGCTAACAGGTACTTGCAAGTTATGTAAGACGATGAGGTTAGAGATAATTGCATTAGCCCCAGTAGCATGCAATGAGGAGCTTATGTCTCAGGTGGTGTTGATAAAGACCTGAATGACATATGTTGGCCCGGTTGTTGATCATGCAGACATGCATGTTTTTGGGCTAACCGGTTTAATTTATGGCATTGTGTACATCTAGGATCATGTCATAGGCTGTGGTGAATATAATGGAGCTGAAAGATTATCAGATGATCACATATGCACAACTCAACTGGTTTAAAGGGCAAGATGACCTTGGTATTGGACCTAACAGGCAATGGTGGACATGAGTTGTATGACTCAGGGGGAGTTCAAGTGCTTATGAAGAAGAACCGACTTGCTTGAACTTGTGAGTGTACTGTTTGCCTAGTACTGCAGATGATGGAAATTGTTGTAAGAATACCCAAGAGAATTTCATGGTTAAGGGTATCTACGTTTCATTTGGTTGGTTGTATTCATAGAACAATCACACTTGATTCTAAAGAAATTTGGGATCAAATGGGAGGTGATGCAGTTTGATTAGCAGGTGAGCAGTATTCATTGACACATCCTTCTACAAATTGAGTGCTTTAGCAATTTGTATCAGATTTGTATGCTCAATTGGTGTCAGTTGATGGTTGAGTCCTCCATCTCAAGTGTTGTAACTTGAGAAGATGTGACAAATGATAGTATCATAGGAGGAGATGCATCTGGTAAAGAAAAAGGGGAGAGAAATTTATGTCAGTTCTTGGTAGATACAAGGAGGAGTGACATCCTGATAGTGCCCTTTGCCATTGTTGTCAAAGGGGGAGAAATATTATGTAGTATACCGCATACTATATGTGTGAAAATTCATGGATTATACAAAGGGGGAGAATTGGATCACACAAAGGGGGAGAGAGACTATGTAGTATATCGAATACTACATGTATTGACATCAATGCCAAAGGGGGAGATTGTTGGAATTGTGTTGTCATTGATGTTAACTGGTATAGAAGGGCAACCAGTATGGGAATACAATTGATGTGCAATCATTGATGTCAACTAGTGTTGCAAGTCATTGGTAAGGGAGAGGATGTCATTCAATGTAATGACCATTGGAGTCACAATGGTGTCATTGGTACACAAGTTAGTGTTTGACTTGTGTTGAAAATATGGACAAGTTACCGATATAGTCTGTCACTAGTAAGGAAAGGGTGTCAACTGCTAAGAGTTGTGTTGACAGTGAGTAGTTGTCAATCGGCAAGCATATGACCAATGTACAATCAAGATGAGCAAGATGTTGGTGGTTGTTTGTGATGAAGAGGCAAAATGTTATCTAAATCACATCAACACTGGAGGAGAAGGATGTAAAGGTCACCGATATGTTGTGTGGATGCAGAATAACTAGACTCCCACTGGATATTGATGCAATCACCATGTGAAGAGATAAATGATAGTGTGTGTGCCCCACACCGGACCACATGTGTGTGTTTGAATATATGTTGCACAAACAAGGAAGCCACATGAGTGCATTTTAGGATGCAAATGTCAAGGATCTACTATCATCCGGATGCCTCAAGTGCATAAAACCAAGGATATGCATTGGATCGACATAGAAGGCATGTTGAGTTGTCGGGATAGATGAAGAGTGATGGGTTTTCCACTTTGACAAACCGGTTGAGATATGGTTCAAGCTGATGAAGAAGAACGTAAGGATGAGTAGCTGCAAATAGAGGATAATGACTAGATTGAAGATGGAGTCAGTTGAAGGTTGATGACATAGTGCCATCAAGAGTCTTCACCGATATGTATGTCCACCAGTAATATGGACAAGGTGCAGATGTAGAAGACTCCCATCTGATGAAGATCTACATAAGGTAGGTTAGCAAGAGTGCTGACCGATTGAGTGTTTCACCAGAAGAGAAGTAGAGTGCAAGGTTGAAACCAGACCGGTTAAGGGTTTAACCGATAGGGATAGTAACCCGATAATGGAGTTACTTAGTGATCCCATCCATACTGACATAGATATTTAAGAAAAGGTGGATGCCAACATAGTTGCCACATGGAGGTGATGTGGCACACATGCATAGGTCAGTGAATGTGTTGGGGGCGAGGTAGATGGTGATAGGTTGACATTTATGTCAAATGCGAGATTCATGGGATGCAAAGAAGAGGTTTGAAGCTCAATGTCAATGGACAAAAGAGATCCAACATAGATTGTTTGAGTAGATCGAGGAAGGTGAAGAAAACCACAAAACCATTCTTGGTGATCGACCAAGAAATCCGCTGATAGGTTAAGAACAAGATGCTAAAAATAGAAGGCATGTTCTAGAAGGCATGATAATAGGAAGGCTGATTGATGAGTTACAGATCATCAATCTAGGTGATCAGACCTTTTGAGATTTGATTGGATTTGGTTTGTCTCAAGGTTGATGCGGAAACCATAACTGCCTAAAATTTGACTAGGCTTTTGGTGGGAAAACTAGGTTATAATTATGCAAGCCAAAATCATTGAAGACTACTGTTGAATGAGAGTGTTGATGCATGCAATAATATATCAATGAAGTGCTCACCAAGAAGAAGGAGAAGAGACTGAGGGTGAGGAATGACAGGGTTGAAGTGTTCAACCGACAACAAAAGTAGAGAACTGACAGTGACCACACCCGCATAGAAGACATGAAGAAGACTGTAGAGAAGACAGACATAGAATTGATAGAGTGGAGTACCGTTGGAGAGCAGTAGTGTAGCAGAGAGAGAAGAGAACCTATAAAGTGTAGAACCGATAGAGAAGGAGAAGAGGCTAAACTAGCTAGAGTGTAGTAAAGAGTAAGGTTGCAGCACTGTGTCGGTTAGCATAGAACAGGTAGTGAACTGGATAGAAGATTTAACAGACAGATTTGCAGAAGAGTTACAAAATCCATTTGTAACAAGGCTATTAACTTGTAAATGATTATGTTTTATAATCACTGAGTTGGAGCTCGATGCAGGGGTTGGTTCTCCTTGGGTTGGTTCCCTAAATTAGGTGTTGGTGCTCCTTAGGTTGGTGCCCTAAATTAGGGGTTGGTGCTCCTTGAGTTGGTGCCCTAAACATTGTAATCAGAGATTCATTGTGAGGCTGGATTGGAGCAGTAGACTCTAGTAGTATTTCTCACAAAGGTTTTTTCCATCTTGGGTTTTCATCGTATATGTTGGTGTTATGTGATGTCCCTTTATGTGTGAGTTCATTTGTGTTAGTCTCCCTTCTAACCGGTAAGTCTGAATTCAGTTAGATTTGTTAACCGGTATACTCACATAGGATAGTTAAAGAGAAAAGTTTGAGAACCAATGATTCACCCCCCTCTTAGTGGTACATTATGTCTAACAGATTTATCATGTGATTCACCAAATTCACTCAACTCAAATGTAGCAATCTTATCAACCAACATATCTCTTGTCACAATAGTCACACTTCAGTTCTCATCAATAGTAGCAACTTTAGCTTTGTAAGTAGAAGGTAAGGATCTCAACACCTTAGCAACAATCTCATCTTCCTCAAGAGTTCCATTGACACATCTGATGTTCATAAAAAGTCCATTCACTTTAGCCATAAAAGATGTTATATTCTCATCTTCTCCCATATTCAATGTCTTATACTTTCACTGGATTAAACAATTTAAGCACTATTTTAGATCTGATCAACTACAACAAAAAGAATGATAACAACACTAAGAGATGTTAGGGTTCCCATAGATACTGAGAGGGGGGGGTGAATTAGTATCTGATCGGTAATGAGATTTTCTTAAAAATGAATATGCAGAACATAAAGTAACAGTATACCGGTATGCAAGAATTAATGTAAATAACATAATCAAAAACATCCACATGAAAAGAACACCATAACACAAGATGTTTAACAAGGAAACATAGTGTGGGAAAAACCTCAGAGGTATTTGTGACCCACAATATTCACTTACTGGCCAATAAGAGAATATTACTTACAATAGGGGCTTGCACATGCAGGAAGGCCAACTGGCTAGAGCTCACTGCTCAATAAGAAGTCACACTGACTTACAATGAGGATTATGCAAATCCAATGATTTGTACTGCTTTACAATAGCATCTTCAATGCCACATTTAGTACCGGTTCTTGCTCTGTTCTTTACATATACCCTTGACCTACAATTCACACTTTAGGTCTACCTTATAATTTATTTATGCTTCCTATACATATTCTACAAATGTCTACAATGATCTCTTTTATATACAAGAGTCATTTAAAAATTTGTCAAGTTGGCTTACAATAATAAACAAAATATTACATATCAAAAGTCTTGTCGACCTCTGTGCTGGTATACATGTTCTCTTCTATGCCGGTGTACATCTTTTGTGTCGATGCCAGTGTAGAGTGATCTTGCTGATGCTAGTGCACTGTCTTGTTTGAATAATGCTTTGCCGGTATAATGTCTTGCCAGTGCCATAGGATTTCAAGGTTGCCTGTGTAATGCTTTGCCGGTATAATGTCTTGCCGGTGCCATAGGATTGCAAGGTTGCCTATGTAATGCTTTGCCGGTATAATGTCTTGCCGGTGCCATAGGATTGCAAGGTTGCCATGAATGACAAAACCTTCAATCACACACAATGTCTCATTGGAGTGTCCATATGCCAACAATCTCCCCCTTTGGCATTGATGGCAAAACTCATGAGAAATTTCAAAAAGATATCCAAAAAAAGTGTAGACCAAAAATGTTACCAAAAATGTGAGAGCTCCCCCTGAGCATGTGATCCCTGTGCTTGAATTTTCTCATCCTACTACTCCCCCTTTGGCATCAATGACAAAGGTTAGTAGATTTTTTAGTTGTACCAATCCATAACCTCAACCTTGTAGTTGGGTAGTTATTATCTGAATAATATCTCACAAAATTAAGTTTATACCATCCATAAACTTCTTGCTATCTTTTATTGTTGTCTCAGTTCTGTATACTGTACCGGTGAGATGCTGCAAGTGCTCTGCCGATGTTTTTCTTCCCTAAGTTAGTGCCTCTAAGATTTCTTTCTGCAAAGATGCTAAATAGTCCAATCTTGGACTTAGTTTAGATCTCAAGAATTTTGCCTTGTTTATTATTGTCTCTTTCTCTCTTTCTAATTTGAGTAATTCTTCCTCAAAATTTGTTATCTTTTCCCCAAAAACTGATAATGCATCGGGTAAGTTAACAAAATTATCTACAAGTTTATTTATCTCTTCTTGTACCTTGCTCATCTTTTTGTCTACATCTATGGTCAAAAAGTTTATCTTACAGGTTTCTTTATACAAAGTTTTGTACTCTTTCAATAAATTGCATAGTTCTGGTAAAAGTGTGTCAAATTCCCTGTTACACTTCTTTATTCCTTCCTTAAAGAATTTTTGTTTCTCTTTTTCTACACTTTCCTTTACCAATTCTACCTTTGTTTGCTCAAAATTTCCAAAAATATATTTACAAAGTGTATCCAACTGGCTTAAAGAATCTTTGTTGTCTATATTACAATTGGGAGCTATTGATTTCAAAACTAGAATTGAATCATCTATCGTTTTATAAGCTTGTGAGCTATAATCAGTTATTTTCTTGATAGATTCAAGCAATACCTCTGTTACATTTGATGGTGATCCAACAAACTGAGTGCCGGTGGAAGTGACCATGCTAGTATTGACCTCTGGTAGGTCTGTTTGTGTCTCCATCTCTTTAAGCACTGGTTTTCCTGCATCATTTCTTACCGGTGGCATCTGTTCTGGAGCCTTTAGCTCTGTTGGTTTCTCTGTTTGTGTTCCAGATTCTGTCTTTTTCTCTGAATTTGCTGCCAGTTGCTCTTTGTTTCCTATTGTTGGTTGCTCTTTGTTTCCTGATTTGTCTGTTGTATCCTTATCTACCACTATGTTGATTTTCTGAGTATCAACATTCATAGTATATAGGACTTCAAGATTAGGATTATTATCCTCTGTGTCCATACTCTCAGTTGCCAGTTGATCTTCAGTGGTTGTTGTTTTTACTGGTGGAGTATTTAAAGGAGGTGGGGATAAGTTGTCTCTAATCTTGATACTTGGTGGTCCACCAACTTTACCTTTCCCTTTGTCCTTCTGATATACCAGAATAGGCTTGGGATTCCTATATTCTTCTTGTTTTTCTTTTTCAACCAAGAAAGTATCCCAACCATTTTCTATTTCCTTTGAAACTTCAGTAACTCTACCTGCCATTAGTGAAATTTGCTGGTGTGCAATGGAAAAAACTGTCCGATTGGCCTGAGCTATCAAATCATCAATTTCCTTAGGTGAGTTAACCGGGTATACTGCAAGTAATTTTTCTATTTTAATTTTCTTATCCAACTCAATTATTCCTTGCCTTCTAGCCTCAAGTCTTTTATATAGTTCATCAAGAATTTCATTTAAGACTTGCAATGAAAACTTTTTATACATGTCCATGTGTAATATGACACTCTCTTCAACTTGTCCTTTCTCATCATCTGATAGGGTGTCATAGATTTTCCATATGTTTTCCAATTTTCCTTCCTCTATGATCTCATTCAGTAATATGTCAAGAGGGGCCAAGTCAGTGTTTGTCTTCTTCTTCTTTTTGGGGGTCAACTTCTTCTTAGGTGTGACTTTCTTGACCGGAGATCTCATAGCTTGTTGCTTTTGTCTTGTCCTTCTAGGTGAAGGAGTGGTTGCCGGTGAGGGGTCTCTTTTCCTGACAACTCTTTTGAAAGTTGCTGGCATATCACCTTCTGAGGAAGTACATACCGGTGATAGATGAGTTTCAGGTTGTTGGGCTGCCAACTCATCTTCAGTTATGTCGGTTTTCTTTAATAAATCTTCATTTATGGCTTTTGCTTGTCTAGTTCCTTTTCTCACAAATGCCTCAACCTTTTTCACTCTCTTCTTAGATTGAATTTGACTTTTGATGGTCTCAGCACTACCAAATACTTCTTCCTTTGGTTCATTGGGGGCTTCCAGAAGTGCTTTGGCATAGGTTTCCACTATGTGGTCATCTGTTTCATACCCCATCTCTATTACCTAGATTGTTCTTGGGATGACTGCTTCCATCCAGATCTCATCCTTTTTTATTACAAAACATATATCATCCTTGTATTTGTTGACAATTTCTTGTGATAGTCTGATTCTTTTATTCATTCTAACCTTTAGTGCTTGAAAATACTCATTGATATTCTTTTCTCTGTTTTCACCCATGTTGTTGAATAAGTCAGATAATTGTTTTCCTACCGGTAGGTCAAATCCAAAATCCTTGTTGCCTATACAGGGAGCCTGTTTGGTTATGTGTAGCATTAAGCATACAAGTAAATTTCCAAATCTAAAGGTTCCTTTCTTATCCTTCTTGATTTTTGCTAAATTGTCAATTAACTCATCCTTTAACCACTCCCAGATATCAATTTTCACATTATCCTTGACCATGTCATAAGCACTCTTTATGCATAAACTAGAAACTGAGTTAAGCCTATTAGCATGAGTTACTTTGTAACCTAGAATCATGCTGACAAATCTAACATTTGTATCAGTCACATCATTAACCCTTAATGATCTCTTGTCGGATGTTGCACTAGTTAAGTTTGTTACTAAGTCATTGGAAACCTTCTTGGTTTTGTTGGGTCTGCTACCAGTGGAGGGTAACCCTGTTACTGCTTTCACAGCTTCCTTTGTAATTTTATGCACTGATTCAAGCCAAAATAATGAACCATGTACCCTACTTAAAACTATCCTAACCACTTCCTTGGGAAATTTAGGAATGCAGAGGATTTCAGTGAATCCTAGGGTTTCAACAATTTTATGTTCACGTTTCACATTTTCGGAGTTGTCACATATAACAGACTTATACATGTTTTTGATTTCTTCATCACCTAATTCCTCTATGTTGCAATGAATATACATTCTAGGGTCTTCTGCATAAACAACACCTTTTGGAATTTTTGAAAAAGCACCAGTGTTTTCATCTTTCTTAGCTACCTCGGGAACTAGCTGAAACACGGGCCTAGGTCATTTTATAACTTTGACTACTGTAGGATTTGCTATGAATTCAGGTGCAGAGGAGGATGCCATGATGATAAATACCTTTTTCTGCCTTTGAATGGATTGATTGCTGAAGTGCTTTGCCTCTTTGCTCGAAAAATGCCTTAGCTCAGAAATCTTTGCGCTCTCTGAAAGTTTGAATTCATGGTGAAATGAAATGGAGCCAAAACCTTATTTTATAAAGTCTTTTCTGCTACCTACCACATTAATTTCTTGCCGATAATGTATTAGCTTAACTTTATTTTCCGGTAATGAATGATTTTCAACTTCTTTTCTCTAACCGAGGGAATAATAGCACATGTGTCATTGGATTGCCAAACCCTCAAGATAATTTTCTTCAATTTGATGAAGAACATCCTGTCGGTGGAGCATTGCTCTGTCCTGTTGGTGGAGCATCATATTGTCCTTCCGGTGGAGCATTTGTTGGTTCTATCGATGGAGGAGTATCCTCAATATTTAGATTACCTTTTCTAATCCATTTCTTTGAAAATTCTTGCTTAACCTCTTCAACCTTTTCTTTACCTTTCAAACTAGTACTTTTGTTGTCTACCGGTGTACCTTTACTTCAAAATTTTTTAGCAATATGACCAATCTTGTTACATGCATAACAAGTTACATTATTTTTCTAAATAGCTTTCCCATAACCTATGCCAGTTTGTGTTATGCATTTATTTGATAAATGACCAAATCTTCCACAAACATAACATCTTACATTCATTCTGCAATTTTGTTGCATTTGGAGCATTGATCGATGGGAGGATTGATGTTCTGATAATTCCTAGATCTACATTCATTTTCCCTATGACCATATTTATTGCAGTTAAAGCATTTTCCATTGAATTTGTAAGTATTAGAAGGTCTTCCGATTTGCTGTGATCCTAGGTATTTGTAGTACTGGAGCTTTCTCCAACTTCAAATCCAATTCGAGATGTGTCACCTTTGGGTTTTTGATTCTTCAATATGGTACCAAGTTCTTCTGAGCTTTTCTTGAATTTTTCTTTGTGGTGATTTGCAGTTTCCAATTCCCTTTCCAAGATTTCTTTTTGTCTCATTAGTTCATTTGAGTCATTCTGAGTATGCATCAGATCTGTCTTCAACATGTCATTTTCATAGCTAAGTCTTGTGTTCTCATTTGCTGCATCACTTAGTCTTCTGGTCAACTCTTCTTCATTCTTCTTTCTGTCCTCAATCTCTTTGCAAAATCTCATAGTCATATCCTGCATTTCATTTTTTGTTGTCATGATCTCTTGTTTCAATTTACTTATTATATCATTTAGTGATTCCTTTTCATCATTCTCATTTTGCAATTTTTCACAAAGTTCTCTTCTCTTATTTCTTGTGACAGTAAGATTTTCTTGAAGTGCTTGAATAATGTCCTGAGCTTCTTTTAAATCATCTTCTAATTTGATATTTTTCAACTTCTCTACATCATAGTCAATAAGAGCTCCTTCAAGTTGCTTCATCAGATTTTCCATCTTTACCGATGTCAAGATCTTCCTCAAGCTGTTAGGCTTCTAAAAATAGAGGACCAGGATCTGATACCAATTGTTAGGGTTCCACAGATACTGAGAGGGGGGGGGTGAATCAATATTTGACCAGCAATGAGATTTTCCTAAAACTGAATATGTAGAACATAAAGTAACAGTATACCGGTCTGCAAGAATTAATGTAAATAACATAATCAAAAATATCCACATGAAAAGAACACCATAACACAAGATGTTTAACAAGGAAACCCGGTGTGGGAAAAACCTCGGTGGGATTTGTGACCCACAATATTCACTTACTGGCCAATAAGAGAATATTACTTACAATAGGGGCCTGCACATGCAGGAAGGCCAACTGCCTAGAGCTCACTGCTCAATAAGAAGTCACACTGACTTACAATGAGGATTATGCAAATCCAATGATCTGTACTACTTTACAATAGCATCTTCAATGCTAGATTCAATACCGGTTCTTGCTCTGTTCTTTACATATACCCTTGACCTACAATTTGCACATTAGGTCTGCCTTATAATTTATTTATGCTTCCTATCCATATTCTACAAATGTCTACAATGATCTCTTTTATATACAAGAGTCATTTTATAATTTTCCAAGTCATCTTACAATAATAAACAAAATATTACATATCAAAAGTCCTATCGGCCTCTATGTCGGTATACATGTTCTCTTCTATGCCGGTGTACATCTTCTGTGTTGGTGCCGGTGTAGAGTGATCTTGCTGATGCTGGTGCACTATCTTGTTTGAATAATGCTTTGCTGGTATAATGTCTTGTCGGTGCCATAGGATTTTAAGGTTGCCTGTGTAATGCTTTTCTGGTATAATGTCTTGCCAGTGCCATAGGATTGCAAGGTTGCCTGTGTAATGCTTTGCCGACATAATGTCTTGCCGGTGCCATAGGATTGCAAGGTTGCCATCAATGACAAAACCTTCAATCACACACAATGTCTCATTGGAGTGTCCATATGCCAATAAGAGAAGCACACATAACACCATTATTTTGACATGGAAAACCCGGTTAAGGGAAAAAACATTGATGGGAACCTATCCACAATAAGATGATACTATACAATAGTATGTGAAAATATTATAATGGGGAATGCACTTGCATTTAGGCACACTTCCTATAGCTCACTGTTTAAAATACAATGACCCAAAAGGCTACAAACCTGAAGGAAGGTTCATTACCTTACATATATATTTGGACTACAATCCGGTAAAGATGAACTGCAAGAATAACATTTGCTAATGCCTGATGACAGTTCTGGTTAAGCTCATTTGTCTGCCCTACAACAATCTTTGTTCAATACACATTGAAAGATAAATTTTCTTATTCACACATACACCACTCTCTGATAATATAGACTCAACACCCATACTTAAATTAAATTAATATGACACCTATTTATACAAATCATCAACCTTGACTACAAGGTCAGCCAAACCCTCAACACCTAATTACAAAATTACATCACATGATACATAAATTAATAATCAGACCAATACAATGCCATAGACAACATATCATCGACCCAAATAAACTCCTCAAACATGCAACACCACCATAAATCTCGCCACAACCAACTGTAACACGTTACGCCGCCAAAAATACCGCATAACATGAAGAATATCACCAGACCCATAATATCTTTAAAAACATGCACAATGATCAATGGGGACCACCAAAATAAATAGGACATGATTAGGAAACACCAACAAGCACATTAATATTGGAATCAAGGAACACTAAGAGTGGGGGTGAATTGGTGTTCTACCGGATATTATATTTTATGACTTAACCTTAAACCATCAAAAGTATAAGCATGAAACTGAAATGCAACGACAAAATCATACCACCCAGATTTTTACATGGAAACCCAAATGGGAAAAATGATGGTGGGATTTGAACCCACAATTTTATTCCACTATGGCCAATAGCAAAACAATATTACATGAAGGGGAATGCACTAGCATTAAGGCACACTGCTTAGAGCTTACAACTCAATTACAATAAGGGATACAACCTTGGAAGGATCACTACCTTAAAAATCATTTACAATGATGAATTACAATGAATGAACTCCAAAATAGCATCTAATAATTCCTGGATGAGTTCCAGTTAAGTGCAAAACTCTGACTGTACCACCTCTGCTACTCTTCAATTTTTTCTATCTTAGTCAACTACCGAATCAAGAATGTGCACATGAAACTATGCCAAAAGGGATTCTCAATCACTACTCGATCATATTACTTCATACCATATATCAAAAAGATCTTCTGCACCAATCTTATATATCTGCAATCACAAAAGGACAATTTTCAAGTCGGCCTATAGTGTAACATGTAATCATGAGTCGGCTTGACTGGATCACCAAAAAGATGATAAAATGATGTCTCTATGTCAGCCCTATCATCCCATTCATGATTCATAATACCATAATCACTAGAAAGCTTCCAGACCAAAATAACTCTGCTCAACCTGAAATACCGGTTAATTGGTTACTGGTTCACATCCACTTCCAGTTATCAAGATCTATATCTACCAAATAGAATTCCATGAAGATTTACCATAAATTATAACCCTTAAACCAATAATGAAGCATCAGTATCCACCAGATGAGTGTCAATTGCCAACAATCTCCCCCTTTGGCATTGATGGCAACACTCGTGAAAAATGACTGTGTTAAAACAACCTGGATATTGGATCAAAATTGCTATCAAAATTTCTAAGGCTTCCCCTTAGACAAAGAAGTCTTAAACCTGTATCATGCTTTGTACATTGCACTCTTCTATTCCCTTATTCACTTTACATTTTTCACCTTTACTCTCCCCCTTTGACAATAATGCCGAAGATGGGGTGTTGTCCAAAACTTATATACAAGGATATCAAACACTTTATACATACTTGAAGATATCAGCAAAAATGGTCTTTAAAAATCGTAGGTGAGTGTCCCACCCACTCTTCAAGTTATCCAAAACTGTAATGAATGCACTAAAAACATAGGCATGAATCTCCACATCCTTCAATTCAGATGGAACTCCTATCCCATAACCTTCATACAATCTACTTTATTACTCAACATGGTGTCCATTTGGGGGGCAATAAGGTTCCGGAGTTAACCAACTCTTCTCAAAATTCTGTATTTCTCCACATTTAGGCTCGAGATCTAATCATTGAGAGCCATTACCTACCCTTCTATACTATTGGTTAGGGATACATTAGAATCAAAAGATTGTGAAATACCAACTAGCTTTCCCTGGAAAATACCAATCTACTTGTCTATATCTATTGTGAAATTTGGCAAAATAAGACAAGACTTATATATTTTGCCACCTTCAGTCAATGCCTCTAAAATAGTTTGCATGCCTTTATTCAATCTTACTCTATCATCCTCTATCATTTTCTGGAATGTTTGCATTCTCACCTCCTTGAATCTATCTAATACCTGCTTAGTGGTAGACTTCTCCAAAGAATCAAAATTGGTATTTACATTATTAATCAATTGCAATAATTTACCGAAGGGGCTAGAATTGGGATCTAGTTACAAACTCGGTACCACCTTTTGCAACACATCAACCGACATCAGAATAATCTTTTTTTCTTCATTCTCTAATTTGACTAGATCTTGACTGGCCTAAGCTTTTACTACTACTGCAAGCATAAGCTTCTCAGCTGGTGACATTTATCCAATATCAAGGGGGCCATCAAGATTGATTGAGATTTGAGGTAGGGTCCTTGTCCCTTTTGATTGGAGGAGTGTCAATTACTGGAGCATCAACAACTCTCTTCCCTTTGTTTACCTCTACATCCTGCACCCCTGTCTTCTCATGTTCCTTTTCCTTAGCAACATCCCCTTTATTTTGTGCACCGGTGTTGCCACTTGGTACAATGTCATCCTTTGGAATCTCGAGAATTTCTCTAATACTTTCTACCACCAAAGGATTTACACTAATCTCGGCATCAAGTATTACATGGCCTTGATCTTATGGATGTCCCTCTGTCTGAGTTTCATCTTTCTAATCACCAGAGACACCTTCTTTAACTTCTAGATGGGAAGTCAAAACTGCACCACTATATAGAGGGTTTCTCTTTATGATTCTTCTCTAGATTTCTTCAGTTTTTTTCCTCACTTCTTCAACCCTACCAATCATCAACCTGTTCACCCTATTCTTGCTTCTGAATTCTTTCTTATTTGCTTCCTCAATGAGCCTTTTGGCTTCATCTTGGGAGATATAGGTGCAAACATTGATCAATTCTCTCTTTCATTTCCTTATTTATTTTACTAGCTATCAAGCTCGTCACATCAATAATATTATACAGGTCCTTAGGGATTATATGCTCTAGTTCAATCAAAGTTTTACTAAAGTTGTGTAAGTACAAAACAACAACTTCCTCAACTTTTCTTTGATTTGCCTCAACTAGATTTTCATAGTATGCTCCAATGTTCTTCAAATTTCTATTGACAATTATTTCATCAATCAATTGATTTGTTGTCATTGGAGGAACAAATGTATATTTATCTTGCAAATTACGGGTTTCAAGATTATCATCAAGTTGTGTTATGAGCTTCTTTAGCCTCTTGGGTTTTCCGGTAAGGGTAGGTTCATATTTAGCCTTCTTTCTCTATGAGGCTCTACCAGACTGTGGTTTCCTCACCACCCTTGCAAATTCTCCTTTATTTTTGGCCTTTTCTTCTTCTACATCTGATTCAGTCTCAAATGCCACTAGAGATACAACTATTGAACACAATGTACCATTGAGAGGGGGGTGAATCAGTGGTTCCTAAAATCTTTTATTTTTAAACCAATCTTTGAGTACTCGTTAACAATCTAAACACTAAGCAATCAAACCGGTAAGATATGAGAGGATATCAAAAGAGGAAAGCACACAAATGCATAACCCACAACACCAAATGTACGAGGAAAACCCAATATGGGAAAAATCTTGGTGAGAAATGTTGTTAGAGTCTACTGCTCCAATACAACCTCACAATGAAACAACAGGTTACAATGATTTAGGGCACCAAACCAATGAGCACCAACCCCTACACCAAGCACCAACTTGGTGTAATATAATGAAATATAATTTTAATGCAATGATAGCACCTAGTTGCAAATGAGTTCTACAACACCTGATCAACTGATGTCTGTCGGTTATCTAGTGCAGGAGTACCTAGGACTTAGGCTTATAGTATTTTCAAAATTTTGGCTTGTACTGACCTTATCCAAGTTAGGTTCCTAATAAGGACTCCAGGAGGGTCCAAAGAGTGGGTGTGATGTTTGTTTTGAGTCAAGTGTAGGCCTAGTTGAGTTTGTTTACTTCCTAAGTTTGCATTTTGTGCTAAGTAGTGGTTTGAGTAGGAAATTGACCTCCTTGATTGTCAAAAGTGGTGAAAATTGGTGTGAGAATTAGAGAGGTTTAGTATGGTCTTAGGAATTCCTAAAAAGTCATGAGCAATGACTTAAAATAGTTTTTATAGGTTGGCAAAGTAAAAAGAAAAAAGTTGTAAAAGTTGTCATGACAACTTTTGTCATGACAACTTTTGTCCTAAAAGTGATTAGCGATAGAGTTAGGGATAGAAAAAACCCTATAATTCCTCCACACATTGGGAAGACTATAAAAACCTCCTCTTTCATGGCTACCAAGGTTGGAAGATTGATTGTGTTTGATTAACATTCTGAAACTACTCATTTTCGGATTGTTATCATTGTTTTTGGCTTATTTTGCTTACAATGTGAATACAAATAGATTGAATCCATTGATCTAGTTATGGATTGAGTTTATTTGATGTGTTTTAGAGTCATTTGTTTCATTTAAAGCTTTGTAGTTAGTGTGTGTTAGTTTTTTCATAGTTTTGTTTTCAATCAGTCAGTTTTGGCTTGTATATAGCAATTTATTATAAAATGGTTGCCCCATAAAATCCCTCTGTGCTACCATCATGACCTATTGGGACATGGAAGGAAACCACTTGTATAGTGTACATATGTAGGGATAAGTTTAGGAAGTGATGTTTGATATGGCTACCACCTTGTTCTAGGCGAGTCCAGGAGCAACCCGACTAGAGAAGACAAGGTGAAATTTGAGTGCTTAGTGCAGGGGTGAATACAAAACCACAAGAATACCTTTTGGAGGGGTCCATGAAGTCCATAAAGATTTTCCATTGCAAGGATGAGCCTTGACAAAACCTTTTGATGCTCTTTTTACAAACTTGACCAGTCACTACTGATTAGGAGGCCTAAAACCCCTAGCAAACCCTCATTTTTGGGTTAGGGCATTGTATGGTGAGTTAGGAAACCTAAACCACAAAAATAACTTGGGAATATGTGTAATATTTAAGAAAATAAAAACTTGTTGTAGGGTCTTTTGGACCATTTTCCACTAAACCCTCAAAAACCGGATTTTGGAGGCCTAATAGGGCACATTCCTTGTAGCCCTTTTATAGGCAAGATGGTGAAATCGGTAGAAAGAATGATGGATGAAAACCACAAATGGACCCAAATAGAATTAATTTCATGTGAAAAGATACCTCCACACATTTGTAATGACTCACAATAGTAGGAGGTGAAATTGACAAGTTGAAGTCAAGACAACAATAATGAGCATATGGGAAACACTTTGAATTGGTAGGGTTCCTAGTTAAACACAAAGTTGCAAACACCTTGAGAATGGAAAGAAGAAATCCCTAGAAGAGATAGAGAAGGACTAGGAGATCTTGGATCATAGCTATACTTGGAGAGGTTGGTGGAGTTGAGCAACACCAACTAGGTGAAGTGTGAACAAGCTAGGTAAACCCCATCATTATCAACCTCCACTTCTTCACTGGTTCTTCCACTGTCGGTTATCATATTTCTCTCTCTGATCACTTATCGGTTACTTTGAGCCTTTCTTCTCTTTTTCTAAACCTCACACTTCACAATGTCACACTTGGATGCTTTCCTAACTATTCACTCCTTATCGGTATGCTTGATTGTTAAGACTGTAACAGTTTACCGGTTTCTCTGTCTCTACCGGTTAGAGCCTCACATTGGTTCAGCCTACTAACTCCACACTCTGACTCTCTATAAAGGAACTCTTAGATAAATAGTATCTTTTCTTTCTCAAGCTCTCTTCTCTCTCACAACTTGCATCCAAAATTAATCAATCTCAGTCTCGAGTTCACATATTTATGTATAAGGGTTCCTTCCAAAAGCAACATTCAAATGGTGGTGTGTTAGAGTTTTCCTTCACCAACTCAATCCGTATCAGATCTGGTCTGACCTATTTTTCTGGAATGGTGATCTACATCATATCAAACAACACCACCATCTCTCTGCCTTTCAATGTGCGTTTTCTATTTTTGGATGTCTGCAATATTCTTTTCGATGTTGCTCTGTCAATCACCTTTAATGGCTTGGCTGTTTTCTTTAGCCAATGAGTACAAGGATCAGATCATCCTGCAAGGTTATTTCAATCACCTTGCCACCTTGTCTCCCTCAAGAGACAACATTCTACCATCATCCCATGATTTGCAGGTTCTTCATTAATGCTGACCTGCTCATCAGACTACTACGTCAATGAACACTTCATCAACCTCTATGTGCATGCCACCTAGTGTCCACTTGTCATCCTTGTCAAGATCCACCTATGCTCAGATGGAAAAGTCAGTTTGACATCCTTCACTGACCAAGGCATACTACTGGTTCAACTTACTTTATTGGTATAACCTAACTTCACCGGTGGACCTTCATACCTATTGACCTCTTCTCTATCGGTGGATCAATTTGGCCTTCCATCAAACATGTTGTTCCATCCACTAAGTCCATTTACTAATTGCATTATTCTTCTCTTGTCTATTAGTGGTCACATTCCCTTTTCTTCTTTTCTTCTTTGCTTCCTTGTTGGTAATCTTGCTTTACCGGTAGATGCTTCACTCCATGTGTACCAGTAACATACCTTTTCTATCTATTTACATACTTCATCCTTCATGCAGGTTGACACCATTACTTACATCATCCATATTGGTCACCTCTACCTACTCACCGGTGACTATTCCATACTAGTTGACATCAATGACAACATAATGCCAATAATCTCCCCTTTTGGAATTGATGTCAACACACTTTGTTCCTTCATCCGGCCCACTTTACCATTCTCCCCCTTTGACAACAATGACAAAGGGTTGGGGAATCCTTCCATCTTATTCATTCTCCACTAGTTAAACAATGTATTCTCCCCCTTTGACCACAATCCACTCAATCAATAGCATATAAGAATCAAATGTGATTGTACTATGACTACTGGCAAGTGGGAAAGTAGATACCCATAATCATGAAATTATCTTGGGTATTCCTACAACAATTTCCTTCTTCTACAATTTGTGCTTCTAGTACACCCAGAAGTTCAAGCATGACGATATTGCATCACAAAAACTTGATCTCCCCTTGTGTCTAGCATATGGTTCAAGAGATAGTGGATTTTATAATGAACTCCCCCTGAACCATAGATCTCCTTCCAAACTTAAGTGCATGAGGTTGGTGACACAATTCCCAACTTGTGTCTTAAGTACTCAAAAGTGCTTACTAGTAATAGTTTGGTGAAGATGTCTGCCACTTGTTCTCCTATAGGAACATATTCCATTATGAATTCTTGTCCTTCAACCTTCTCCCTAAGAAAATGATACTTGATGGCTATATGCTTTGTCCTTGAATACATCATCGGGTTCTTTGATATGTTGATGACACTTGAATTGTCACATCTGAGGGAAATAGGATCAGAGATATCCACTTATATGTCTTTAAGGGTCTACTTCATCCAAAGCACCTGAGAGAAACATATGGTAGAAACAATGTATTCTGCTCCAATAGTGGATAGAGAGACTGAATCCTGCTTCTTGTTATGCTATGAGACCAACCGGTCACCTAGGAAGAATGCACCACCACTTGTGCTCTTCCGGTCATCAATGCAACCGGCCCAATCAACATTAGTATATGCTTCCAATATGAATCCCCCTTGTTTAGGGTACCATAATCCATTATCGAGTGTCCCTTGCATGTACCTAAAAATTTTGCTGACTGCATTCATATGTGACTACTTAGGTGTAGCTTGAAATCTAGCCACCCTACAAACTGCCTACACTATATACGGTCTAGAAGCTGTAAGATACAATAAATTGTCTATCATGGATCTATACAAGTTTTGATCCACTACCGGAGACTTAACATTTTTTCTCAATTTGCTTTCGGTAACCATAGGGGTACTCACTGGTTTGTAGTCCTCCATTTGAAACTTCTTTAGCATGTCCTTTGCATACTTGGTTTGTGAGATGAAGATTCCCTTATTTAGCTGTGATATTTGCAAACCAATAAAGTATGTCAACTCTCCAAGAATTGATATCTCAAACTCTTACTACATCTGATTAGAAAAATCTTTGCAAAGAGTTTCCTTGTTGCCTCCAAAAATGATGTCATCTACATACACAACCACAATGATCATGTGGTTTCCATTAGCCTTGATGTATAGATTATTGTCAACACTCCCATTTTTGTATTCTTTCTCCTTCAGGTACTTATCTAGACTTGAATACCATGCTCTAGGAGCCTGCTTTAAACCATACAATTCTTTCTTCAACTGACACACAAAGGTTTCATCATTATGTAATAGAAACCCTTCTGGTTGCTCCATGTACACTTCTTCTTCCAAATTTCCATTGAGGAAGGCAGATTTTACACCCATTTGATATACCTTATAACCCTTGTAGGATGAAAAAGCTATAAACATCCTAATTGCTTCTAGTCTAGCTATCAGTGCAAATGTTTCTTCAAAATCAATGCCCTCTACTTAAGAGTAACCCTTGCATATATGTCTAGCTTTATGTCTAACAATTTTACCTTCTTCATTCATCGTGTTCTTGTAGACCCATTTGGTGCCTGTTGGCATATGGACACTCCAATGAGACATTGTGTGCGATTGAAGGTTTTGTCATTGATGGCAACCTTGCAATCCTATGGCACCAGCAAAGCATTACTCAGGGAACCTTGCAATCCTATGGCACTGGCAAGACATTATACCAGCAAAGCATTACTCAGGCAACCTTGCAATCCTATGGCACTGGCAAGACATTATACTGGCAAAGCATTACTCAAACAAGACAGTGCACCGACATCAGCAAAATCAATCTACACCAACATCGGCATAGAAGATGTACACCGACACAGAAAAGAACATGTATACTGGCACTAAGGCCAATAGGATTTTTGATATGTAATATTTTGTTTATTATTGTAAGCCAACTTGGCAAATTGTAAAATGACTCTTGTATATAAAAGATATCATTGTAGGCATTTGTAGGATATGGATAGGAAGCATAAATAAATTATAAGGCAGACCTAATGTGCGAATTGTAGGTCAAGGGTATATGTAAAGAACAGAGCAAGAACTGGTACTGAATCTGGCATTGAAGATGCTATTGTAAAGTAGTACAAAATATTGGATTTGTGTAAATCCTCATTGTAAGTTAGTGTGACTTCTTATTGAGCAGTGAGCTCTAGGCAGTTGGCCTTCCTGCATGTGCAAGCCCCTATTGTAAGTAATATTCTCTTATTGGCTAGTAAGTGAATATTGTGGGTCACAAATCCCACCGAGGTTTTTCCCACACTGGGTTTCCTCGTTAAACATCTTGTGTTATGGTGTTCTTTTCATGTGGATGTTTTTTATTCTGTTAGTTGCATTAATTCTTGCATATCGGTATACTGTTACTTTATGTTCTACATATTCAGTTTTAAGAAAATTACATTACCGGTTAGATATTGATTCACTCCCCCCCTCTCAGTATCTGTGGGAACCCTAACAATTGGTATCAGAGCTTGGTCCTCTATTTTCAAAAGCCTAACAGCTTGAGGAAGATCCTGACACCGGTAAAGATGGAAAAACTGATGAAACAACTTGAAGGAGCTCTTACTGACTATGATGCAGAGAAGTTAAAAAATATCAAATTAGAAGATGATTTAAAAGCAGCTCAGGACATTATTCAGGCACTTCAAGAAAATCTTACTGTTACAAGGAATAAGAGAAGAGAACTTTGTGAGAAATTGCAAAATGAGAATGATGAAAAGGAATCACTAAATGATATGATAAGCAAATTAAAACAAGAGATCATGATAACAAAAAATGAAATGCAGGATATGACTATGAGATTTTGCAAAGAAATTGAGGACATAAAGAAGAATGAAGAAGAATTGACCAGAAGACTAAGTGATGCAGCAAATGAGAACACAAGACTTAGCTGTGAAAATGACATGTTGAAGATAGATCTGATGCATACTTAGAATGACTTGAATGAACTAATGAGACAAAAAGAAATCTTGGAAAGGGAATTGGAAACTGAAAATCAACACAAAGAAAAATTCAAAAAAAGCTTAGAAGAACTTGGTACCTTATTGAAGAATCAAAAACCCAAAGGTGACACTTCTGGAATTGGATTTGAAGTTGGAGAAAGCTCTGGTACTGCAAATACCCAAGATCACAGCAAACCGGTAAGACCTTCTAATACTTACAAATTCAATGGAAAATGCTTTAACTGTAATAAATATGGTCATAGGGTGAATGAATGTAGATCTAGGAATTATCAAAACATCAATCCTCCCACTGGTCAATGCACCAAATGCAACAAAATTGGTCATAACTCTAAAAATTGCAGAATGAATGTAAGATGTTATGTTTGTGGAAGATTTGGTCATTTATCAAATAAATGCAGAACACAAACCGGCATAGGTTATGGGAAAGCTATTTAGAAAAATAATGTAACCTATTATGCATGTAACAAGATTGGTCATATTGCTAAATTTTGTAGAATTAAAGGTACACTGGTAGATAACAGAAGTACTAGCTTGAAAGGTAAGGAAAAGGTTGAAGAGGTTAAGCAAGAATTTTCAAAACAATGGATTAGAAAAGGTGATCTAAATATTGGGGTTACTCCTCCACCAGTAGAACCAACAAATGCTTCATCGGCAGGACAATATGATGCTCCACGGTAGGATAGATCAATGCTCCTCCGGTAGGATGTTCTTCATCAAATTGAAGAAAATTATCTTGAGGGTTTGGCAATCAAATGACACATGTGCTATTATTCCCTCGGTTAGAGAAAAGAAGTTGAAAATCTTTCATTACCGGCAAGCAATTAATGTGGTAGGTAGTAGAAAAGACTTTATAAAATAAGGTTTTTGGCTCCATTTCATTTCACCATGAATTCAAACTTTTAGAGAGCGCAAAGATTTCCGAGCTAAGGCATTCCGAGCAAAGAGGCAAAGCACTTCAGCAATCAATCCATCCAAAGGCAGAAAAAGGTATTTATCATCATGGCATCCTCCTCTACACCTGAATTCATAGCAAACCCTACAGTAGTCGAAGTTATAAAAAGACCTAGGCCCGTGTTTTAGCTAGTTCCCGAGGTAGCTAAGAAAGATGACAACACAGGTGCTTTTTCAAAAATTCCAAAAGGTGTTGTTTATGTAGAAGACCCTAGAATGTATATTCATTGCAACATAGAGGAATTAGGTGATGAAGAAATCAAAAACATGTATAAGTCTGTTATATGTGACAAATCCGGGAATGTGAAACCTGAACATAAAATTGTTGAACCCCTAGGATTCACTGAAATCCTCCGCATTCCTGAGTTTCCCAAGGAAGTGGTTAGGATAGTTCTGAGTAGGGTACATGGTTCATTCTTTTGGCTTGACTCAGTGCACAAAATTACAAAGGTAGCTGTGAAAGCAGTAACAGGGTTACCTTCCACCGGTACCAGACCTGACAAAACCAAGAAGGTCTCCAATGACTTGGTAACAAACTTAACCGGGGCAACATCCGACAAGAGATCATTGAGGTTTAATGATGTGACCAATACAAATGTTAGATTTGTTAGCATGATTCTAGGTTACAAAGCAACTCATGCTAATAGGCTTAACTCTATTTCCAGTTTATGCATAGAAAGTGCTTATGACATGGTGAAGGACAATGTAAAAATTGATATCTGTGAATGGTTAAAGGATGAGTTAATTGACAACTTTGCAAAAATCAAGAAGGATAAGAAAGGAACCTTTAGATTTGGAAATTTACTTGTATGCTTAATTCTACATATAGCCAAACAGGCTCCCGGTATAGGCTACAAAGATTTTGGATTCGACATACCGGTAGGAAAACAATTGTCTGACTTATTCAACAACATGGGTGAAAACAGAGAAAAGAATATCAATGAGTATTTTCAAGCACTAAAGGTCAGAATGAATAAAAGAATCAGACTATCACAAGAAATTGTCAACAAATACAAGGATGATATATGCTTTGTGATAAAAAAGGATGAGATCTGGATGGAAGCAGTCGTCCCAAGAACAATCTGGGTTATAGAGATGGGGTATGAAACATATGACCACATTGTGGAAACTTATGCCAAAGCACTTCTGGAAGCCCCCAATGAACTAAAGGAAGAAGTATTTGGTAGTGCTGAGACCATTGAAAGTCAAATTCAATCTAAAAAGAGAGTGAAAAAGGTTGAGGCATTTGTGAGGAAAGGAACCAGACAAGCAAAAGCCATAAAGGAAGATGTACTAAAGAAAACCGGCATAACAGAAGATAAGTTGGTAGCCCAACAACCTGAAACTCATCTATCACCAATAGATACTTCCTTAGAAGTAGATATGCTAGCAACTTTCAAAAGAGTTGTTAGGAAAAGAGACCCCTCATTAGTATCCACTCCTTCACCTAGAAGGACAAGACAAAAGAAACAAGCTGTGAGGTCTCTGGTCAAGAAAGCCACACCTAAGAAGAAGCTGACCCCCAAAAAGAAGAAGAAGACAAACACTGACTTTGCCCCTCTTGACGTACTACTGAATGAGATCACAGAGGAAGGTAAATTGAAAAACATAGGGAAAATCTATGACACCCTATCAGATGATGAGAAAGGACAAATCGAGGAGAGTTTTATATTACACATGGAGATGTATAAAAAAAATTTGATGCAAGTCCTAAATGAAATTCCTGATGAGCTATATAAAAGACTTGAGGCCAGAAGGCAAGGAATAATTGAGTTGGATAAGAAAATAAAAATAGAGAAATTACTTGCAGTATACCCGATCAACTCACCTAAGGAGATTGATGATTTGATAGCTCAGGCCAACCGGACAATTTTTTCCACTGCACACCGGCAAATATCACTAATGGCAAGTAGAGTTACGGAAGTTTAAGAGGAAACAGAAAATGGTTGGGATACATTCTTGGTTGAAAAAGAAAAACAAGAAGAATATAGGAATCCCAAGCCCATTCTGGTATATCAAAAGGATAAAGGGAAAGGTAAAGTTGGTGGACCACCAAGTATCAAGATTAGAGACAACTTACCCCCACCTCCTTTAAATACTCTATCGGTAAAAACCACAACTGCAGAAGATCAACCGGTAGCTAAGAGCATGGACATAGAGGATAATAATCCTAATCCTAAAGTCCTATATACTGTGAATGTTGATACTCAAAAAATCAACATAGTGGTAGACAAGGATACAACAGATAAGACAGAAAACAAAGAGCAACCAGCAAAAGGAAACAAAGAGCAACCGACAACAGGAAACAAAGAGCAACTGGCAGTAGATTCAGAGAAAAAGATGGAATTTGGAACACAAACAGAGAAACCAACAGAGCTAAAGGCTCCATAATAGATGCCACCGGTAAGAAATGATGCAAGAAAACCAATGCTTAAAGAGATGGAGACACAAACAGACCTACTAGAGGTCAATACTAGCATGGTCACTTCCACCGGCACTCAGTTTGTTGGGTCACCATCAAATGTAACAGAGGTATTGCTCAAATCTATCAAGAAAATAACTGATTATAGATCACAAGCCTATAAAGAGATAGATGATTCAATTCTAGTTTTGAAATCAATAGCTCCCAATTGTAATATAGCCAACAAAGATTCTTTAGGCTAGTTGGATACACTTTGTAAATATATTTCTGGAAATTTTGAGCAAACAAAGGTAGAAACTATAAAGGAAAGTGTAGAAAAAGAGAAACAAAAATTCTTTGAGGAAGGAATAAAGAAGTGCAACAGGGAATTTGACACACTTCTACCGGAACTGTGCAATTTATTGAAAGAGTACAAAACTCTATACAAAGACACCTGTAAGATAAACTTTTTGACCATAGATGTAGACAAAAAGATGAGCAAGGTACAAGAAGAGATCAATAAACTTTCTGATAATTTTGTTAACTCACCCGATACATTATCAGTTTTTGAGGAAAAGATAACAAATTTTGAGGAAGAATTGCTCAAATTAGAAAGAGAGAAAGAGAAAATAATAAACAAAGCAAAATTCTTGAGATCTAAATTAAGTCCAAGGTTGGACTATTTAGCATCTCTGTGAAAGGAAATCTCAGAGGCATTAACACAGGGTAGCAAAACACCAGCAGAGCACTTGCAGCATCTCACCAGTACAATATACAGAACTAAGATAGCAATAAAGGAGAGCAAGAAGTTTATGGATGGCATAAACTTAATTTTGGGAGATATTCTTTAGATAATAACCACCCAACTACAAGGTTGAGGTTATGAATTGGTACAACTACAAAATCTACTAACCTTTGTCATTGATGCCAAAGGGGGAGTAGTAGATGAGAAAATTCAAAACACAGGGATCACATGCTCAGGGGGAGCTCTCACATTTTTGGTCTACACATTTTTGGATATCTTTTTGAAATTTCTCGTGAGTGTTGCCATCAATGCCAAAGGGGGAGATTGTTGGCATATGGACACTCCAATGAGACATTATGTGTGATTGAAGGTTTTGTCATTGATGGCAACCTTGCAATCCTATGGCACCGGCAAGACATTATACCGGCAAAGCATTTCTCAAACAAGACAGTGCACCGGCATTAGCAAAATCAATCTACATCGGCACCGACATAGAAGATGTACACCGGCATAGAAAGAACATGTATACTGGCACTGAGGCCGATAGGATTTTTGATATGTAATATTTTATTTATTATTGTAAGCCGACTTGGCAAATTGTAAAATGACTCTTGTATATAAAAGAGATCATTGTAGGCATTTGTAGGATATGGATAGGAAGCATAAATAAATTATAAGGCAGACCTAATGTGCGAATTGTAGGTCAAGGGTATATGTAAAGAACAGAGAAAGAACTAGCACTGAATCTAGCATTGAAGATGCTATTGTAAAGCAGTACAGAATATTGGATTTGTGTAAATCCTCATTGTAAGTCAGTGTGACTTCTTATTGAGCAGTGAGCTCTAGGCAGTTGGCCTTCCTACATGTGCAGGCCCCTAGTCTAAGTAATATTCTCTTATTGGCCAATAAGTGAATATTGTGGGTCAAAAATCCCACCGAGGTTTTTCCCACACCGCGTTTCCTCGTTAAACATCTTGTGTTATGGTGTTCTTTTCATGTGGATGTTTTTAATTCTGTTATTTGCATTAATTCTTGCATACCGGTATACTATTACTTTATGTTCTACATATTCAGTTTTAAGAAAATTACATTACCGGTCAGATACTGATTCACCCCCCCCCCTCTCAGTATCTGTGGGAACCCTAACAATGCCAATTATGTTCTTGTCTTCAGATCTAGGGACTAATTCCCAAGTCTTGTTATACTCAATCTTCTGCAACTCTTCTACCATGGCATCCATCCATTTCTGACTTTTATTGGCCTCATTCAATTTCTTAGGTTCCATTTTAGTCATGAGGCAGAAATTGACTTGTTCATCATTATGGGCAAGTCTTCTTCTAGTGTGCACACCATCACTCTTATTACCTAAAATCTTCTCTTTCGGGTGGTTTTTCTGCACATATCGGTTAGGGACCTTATTGGATTCTTCTTCTGGTTTATTGTTTGACTAAGCTTCTTCACCTTCATCACCGAAATCATCATACCAGTTCACTTGTTTTTGTCTTTCTTTATGCACATCCTCATCAACTCTTACATGCACACTCTTAATAACTCTTCTTAGTCTTTTGTTGTAGTATTTGTAGGCCTTACTATTAGTTGAGTAACCAAGGAAGATCCCTTCATCACTCCTGGAGTCAAAACTACCTAAACCATCCATGTCTCTCTTGATAAAAAAATTTCTTCCAAATACCTTGAAGTATTTGACTGACGGTTTCTGATCATACCACAACTCATAGGGTGTCATTTTGTTGTTTGTAGTTAACTGAACCCAGTTCAAAGTATATGTTGCAGTATGAACTGCTTCCTTCCAATGCATATCCAGTAAATTTGCCTCATTTAAGATTGTTCTGGCCATCTCCTTGATTGTCCTATTCTTCCTTTCTACCACACCATTTTGTTGTGGTGTCATGTGGGCTGAGTATTTCCTTTTGATTCCATGTCTTTCATAGTAATCTTCAAAGCCATTTGATGTGAACACTCCACCCCGATCTGATCTTAGGTATTTCAGCTTGCACCCACTTTCCTTCTCTACCATATTCTAAAAGATCTTGAATCTACCAAATGCTTGTGATTTATCTTGTGGGAAAGTGACCCATGTCATTCTTGAATAGTCATCAATGAAGAGCATAAAATATCTTTCACCAACAAGAGCTCTTGTCCTAGGCGGACCACATAGATCTATATGTAGAAGTTCAAGTGGTCTTGAGGTGTTGTGTTCTTTTGTCTTGAAGCTCACTTTAGTCTTCTTTCCTTTCACACATTCATCACAAAATTGATTACCGGCTTGATGATGTTGGTATTGTGTTGTCATTGATGTCAATCGGTTTAGGATGACTATCAGTATAAGATATATATGTGCAACACTGCCTTGAATGAGTAAAGGATGAGATATCTTTAATATCACCTTGTGTTGCAGAATATCAACAAGGTAAGGAAGAGAATATCATTCAGAGGATTGATCACTGGAGTCACCGATACAACAAGTTATTGTTTGACCTGTGTGGATGAAATGGATGTGTTACCAGTATAGTCTATCACCGGTAAGGAGAGTATGTCAACTAGTAAGTGAAGTGTTGACAATGAGTAGGATGCTTGGATGATGTTCGTGATGAAGAGGCAGAATATTACCTAAATCACATCAACACCAGAGGAGAAGAATGAACAGGTCACCAGTATGTTGTGTGGATGCAGAACAACAAGACTTCCATCAGATGAAGATGTAGTCACCATGTGAAGAGATGAATGATAGTGAATGTGCCCACACTAGATCAAATGTGCCTGTTTGAAGATATGTTGCACAAACAGGTAAGCCACATGAGTGCATTGTAGGATGCATATAACAAAGATCCACTACCACTGGTAAGTGGAGCTTATCTCCTATTATGCATAGTGTGCATCATAGTTCTATGAGATAAGGAAGGAGAGGTAAATGCAGTTGATTGAAGGCTCACATCGGATCTACCGATGAATCAAAGGAATGCCTCAAGTGCATGAGATAAGGGATATGCACTAGACCGATAGAGAAGGCATGTTGAGTTGCCAATACAGATGAAGAGTGATGGGTTTGTCACTTTGACAAACCAATTGAGATATGGTTCGAGTTGATGAAGAAGAAGGAAAAGTGGAGCATCTGTAGAGAGTGTATGTAGCCGGTAGGTATATGCCTTAGATGGAATCAGTTGAAGGTTGATGACATGATATCATCAGGATGGCTACCGATGAGGATGAGAATTGTTAAGGAAGCAAGGAGACTAAATGATGTGCTCCTACCTGATGTGAATGAGAATGCTATGTATAGACATGTCTGGCAACTAGTTAAGGTGTTCCACTGGAAGATCAACAAAGTGCAGACATGAAGGGTAACCGGTAAACTATGAGATATCGATAGGGTTAGTGAATCGATAGAAAGGAAGGACTGGTTGTGTGTTGATTTTCGGTGACTAAGTCTAGCTGACACAAAGATCTTTGCTGAAGTGGATATCAACAGGGATGCCATGTGGAGGTAAAGTGGCAAGATCGCAGAGGTCGGTGAAGTGCCGTGTAGGGATAGGTGTTTCTATAGGTGTGCATTTAATATGGAGCTCATGATTTGTGGATCAGATCAGAAGAGTGCAGCTTGAGGAAGATTGAACAACAGAGAAAGACCAAGGAGTTGTTGGCACCTGAATCAAAGCAAGGGAAATTAGATTGCAGGAGGACCTTGAGAAGGAAACAACAGAGATATTTATGGCATTTTGACAGATGCAGGTCGATATATAGGACCATGTTTGCTAAATTTAGAAAACGTGTATTGGAAGGCACATTAATGGAAGTGATGTGTAGACAGCTATCTTGGAGATCAAATCAAATGAGATCTGATCAGATTTGGTTTGCCTTGGGGTCAAAGAAGAAACCCTTACTGCTTGAAATTTGAATTGGCTTTTATCGGGAAAATCAAGTTATAAATATACAAGCCAAAATTATTGTTTAGTACTGCTGAAGGAGAGAGTATTACCATTGGATGAAGGAGTATTGCTTCATCATGTAAAGATAAATTAGTCAAGTTCTCATCAAGGAGATATAGAAGAGACTAAGTGTGAGGGAGAACCAAGTTGAAGTGTTCAACCGACAGCAGTGAGAAAACTGATAGTGACCATACCAACAGAGAAGAAGTGAAGGAAATTGTAGAGAAGGCAAACATAGAACCGGTAGAAGACTGCAGAGAAGGAAGACATAAAACTGACAAAAGATAGAACCTATGGAGAGAAGAAGAGAAGTGGAGATAAGAGGCAACTAGAAGAGAGAATCGGTAGGGAGAGAGAACCGGCAGTGAACTGGATAGGAGATCTAGTAGACAAATTTGAAGAAGTCTTACAAAATCCATTTGTAACAAGAAGATAACTTTGATATAAAAATATGTTTTTGTATTCACTGAGTTGGAGCTCGGTGTAGGGGTTGTAGCTCCTTGGGTTAGTGACCTAAATTAGGGGTTGGTGCTCCTTGGGTTGGTGCCATAAACATTGTAATCAGATATTGATTGTGAGGCTGGATTGGAGTAGTAGTCTGCAACAACATTTCTCACTGAGGTTTTTCCCATCTTGGGTTTTCCTCATATATGCTGGTATTATGTGATGTCACTCTTATGTGAATGCATAAGTCTACATTCAGTTAGATCTGTTAACCGATATACTCCCATAGGTCAGTTAAAGGGAAAAGTTAGAGAACCACTGATTCACCCCCCTCTCAGTGGTGCATTGTGTCTAACAATTGGTATCAGAGTGTAGGTTCCTAGTTAGATGAGCTTTCTCCAACTTGGGTAGATTCTGGCTTAAGGATACAATGGTTTTTTTAGTGTCAATCCCTACTCTGGTTTTTTATGGTTTAAACTATTCAATTTGGAGTTGTAGAATGCAAGTCTACCTATCCTCTCTAGGGTTTGATGTGTGGATGTCTATTGTAAATGGTTTCCCTAGCAAAGTTAGTCCTCCCACCGATTCAGATGTAGAAAGAAGAAACTAGTGCAATGAAGCAGCTATGAAGGCTATTCTCTACGGGCTAATAAATGATGTCTCTTCACAGGTGGACAGATGCAGATCAACAAAAGCTTATGGGACAGATTGAAGAAGCTATATGGAAAAAAGCCTACTACTGTAGAACTGTCCTGTGATGATAAGATGAGAAATGCATCTCATGTATCTGCAGATGATGAAGGTAGGTCTGCTAGAAGCCACAACATTGATGAAGAAGGAACCGACCTCTTCATGGCTCAAGAATCAGAAGATGAGAGGCACACATCTGAGAATGATCATGCAGATCATTCCTACCGTTGAGATGTGTTTGGGAGTGATAGTGAAGGTGAAGAAGAAGATGAAGCAGAAGTTGATCTTGAAGGAGATCTTGTAAATGCACTTGAAGAACTAAGAAGAGTAAGAAATGAATACAAGCTATTCAAGAATGCTGCTATAATGGAGCAAAACCGGTTGGCAAAATGCCTTGAAAAATCTAAGAAATGCATCTCAGAGTTGAAGTCTCAAGAAGAAGGCACCAAGGACTGCCAGTGTGAAGACATATCATCTAGCCTAGAAGTAAAAAATGAAGAATATCAATATTTGCTTGGAGAAATGGAGTTTCTTTGAAATGACCTTGAGAAATGTCAAGATGAGCTCAAGGTAAGAATTCGGTTTGCTAGAAGCAGTGATGCCTTGGACAAAATGCTGATAAAGAAAAAGCATGCCAGGGACACTGAAGGATTAGGAAGTGGTTTCAATGAATGCTCCACCAGCAAGAATGTCCCCCACAATGACATTCTATTTATCTCCTCAAATGGAGAAAACAAGGGACAGACCTTCATAGTCAGAAATACTCCCTGAAAGAAGATTTACCTAACCACAACCGGTGAAGACTTGTAGACAAGAATGAAGATTGGTGTTGCAAGAAGGAGGAACAATGTAGATACCAAAGGTAAAGGGGAGATGGGAGAAGACAGCTTCACTGGAAGAAAGAACATGAGAAGACAACAAAGAGGACCTCCTACCGGTAGAGAACAAAGGAGAGCTACCACCCATAGGACAAGCTAGGTGTGGGAGAAGAAGAGATCAAATGGAGGAAATGGAAAGAATGGACAACCCAAGATCCATCCCCAAAGAAGAAGATATTTAGATGCTAAACTGGTAAGATCTCCCCATCTATGGTAGAATAAATTTGTAAATCATAAGCCATCATTTACTGGTTATTTCTTTGCATGTAATGCTCATGGCCATATGGAAACAGAATGTACAAATATATCTAGAAGGAATTATCTAGGATCTCATAGGCATCATGCATATGAGAAAAATGCATCCAGGAGTAGATACATGCATATCCCCTCTCCCGGTTATGCAAATAATATTTGTTATAAGTGCAATAGATTCTTCCATAGAGAGATTGAATGCAGGAAGAGGAACTTGCAGTCACATGGAAGGCAGTATGGTAGCTATGCTCAACATAGAAATGGAAATAGAGAATATGGAAGTCAGAGGCCTCCATGGAACCAAAGGAGAAATGTCCCTGGAGGAGAAAGAGGTCCACCAGTTTTGGTTTCCAATCACAACAACATGACGAGAAGAAGATGGTCAAACCGGTATGATAAGAGATTCCCTAATCATGAAGGTTGGATGGATGTTGTGTGCTACTATAGAACTACTTATGGCTGTGAGGCAAAATCCATAAATGGAAGGACCCATCAGCAGAAGATGGTATGACATGCTCCTAAGACTGAAAAATGGAAAGAAGAATGAGACCAAGCAGGTATGGATGAAGAAGACCATGGACTGGCACTATGCATTCAATGAACAAGTGATATCTCCTAAGGCCTAAAGGAGATGCATGATCTTAGGGGGAGTAGTACACTAACTGTATCATTCACCCCCTGAATGAAGAAGGCCACTTGGAAGATTAAGTTGTTGTCAATATGAAGGAACCAAATGTGAAGATAAGTGTGTGTAGTGGTTGCCTTCACTACACACCTACATATCAGAGTTGGATCACTACTGCATATGTCAATGGATGGAGATTATCAATTGAAATCAAATTTACCATGACACAAAATGTCTGGAGTTACAGGAAGGTACTCTGGTAGTAATGATGGACTAATACAAGAAACTGGTATGTGCAGGATGTTATCGACATGAATGCTAATAGGTACTTGCAGGTTATGTAAGACAATGAGGTTGGAGATCATGGCATTAGCCCCAGTAGCATGGAATGTGGAGTTTATGTCTCAGGTGGTGTTGATGAAGACCTAAAAGACATATGATGGCCCAATTGTTGATCATGCAGGCATGCATGTTTTTGGGATAACTGGTTTAACTCTTGGTATGATGATGACATTGTATGGCATTGTGTACATCCAGGATCATATCATAGGTTGTGGTGGATATGACGGAGCTAAAAGATCATTAGATAATCACATTTCCATAGCTCAAACAGTACATGGAGATGGTTGGAGCCTCAATATTGGACCTGGTCGACATTATGGACTTGAGATGTATAAGTCAGGGGGAGTTCAAGTGCTTATGATGCAAAGTTGACATGCTTGAACTTGTGAGGATACTGACTACCCCAACTATAGATGATGGAAATTGCAATAGGAATACCCAAGAGAATTTCATGGTTAAGGGTATCTACTTGTCATTTGGTTGGTTGTATTTATAGTACAATGATATTTGATTCTAAAGAAATTTGGGATCAAACGGGAGGTGATGCAATTTGACCGGCAAGTAAGTAGTATTCATTGACACATCTTTTTGCAATTGAGTGCTTTAACAAACAGTATCATATTTGCATACTCAATCGGTGTCAGTTGATGGTTGATTCCTCCATCTCAAATTCTTTGACTTGAGAAGATGTAACAAGTGGATCAAAGGAGGAGATACATATGGTAAAGAAAAAAGGGAGAAATATTTCTATCAGTGCCCGGTAGATACAAGGAGGAATGATATCCTGACACTGCCCTTTTCATTGTTGTCAAAGGGGGAGAAAGATTCTATAGTATACCGCATACTACATGTTTGAGAATCCATGGATTGTACAAAGGGGAAGAATTGGATCACACAAAGGAGGAGAAAGATTATGTAGTATGTCAGATACTACATTTGTTGACATCAATCCCAAAGGGGGAGATTGTTGGCATTGTGTTGTCATTGATGTCAACTGGTATAGGATGACTACCAGTATAAGAGATATATATGCAACACTATCTTGAATGAGTATAGGATGAGATATATTGATATCAGCTTGTGTTGTAGAACACCGGTAAGGTAAGGAAGAGAATGTCATTAAGAGGAATGATCACTGGAGTCACCGGTACTACAAGTTAGTGTTTGACTTGTGTGGATGAAATGACCAGGTTACCGGTATAGCCTATCACCGGTAATGAGAGTATGTCAAGTGGTAAGTGAAGTGTTGACAATGAGAAGGATGCTTGGATGTTGTTTGTTATGAAGAGGAAAAATGTTACCTAAATCACATCACCACTAGAAGAAGGATGAACAGGTCACTGGTATGTTGGGTGGATGCAGAATAACATGACTCCCACCAGATGAAGATGGTGTCACCATGTGAAGAGATTACTAACAATGAATGTGCTCACACCGGATCACATGTTGCACAAATAGGTAAGCCACATGAGTGCATTGCAGGATGCATATGACAAAGATCCACCGCCACCAGTAAGTGGAGCTTATCTCCTATTATGCATAGTGTGCATCATAGTTCTGTGAGATAAGGATGGAGAGGTAAAGGTAGGTGTTTGAAGGCTCACACCAGATCTACTGGTGAATCAAAGGAATGCCTCAAGTGAATGAGAATGAGGGATATGCACTGGACTGACATAGAAGGCATGTTGAGTTGTCAGTACAGATGAAGAGTGATGGGTTTGTCGCTTTGACAAACTGGTTGAGATATGGTTCGATCTGATGAAGAAGAAGGCAAAGTGGAGCATCTGTAGAGAGTGTATGCAACTGGTATGCTGATGCCTTAGATGGAATTAGTTGAAGGTTGATGACATGATGTCATCAGGATGGCTACCGATGAGCATGAGAACCAATAAGGATGCAAGGAGGCTAAGTGATGTGGTCCTACCTAATGTGAATGAGCATGCTATGGATAGACATATCTAGTGACTGGTTAAGGTGTTCCACTGATAGAGCAGCAAAGTGCAAATATGAAGGGTAACTAGTAAAGTGTGAGATACCGACAGGGTTAGTGAATTGACAGAAAGGAAGGACTAGTTGTGTGTTGATTGTCGGTCACCGAGTCTAGCCAACATAGAGATCTTTGCTGAAGTGGATATCAACATGGATGCCACGTGGAGTTGAAGTGGAAAGATCGCAAAGGTCGGTGAAGTGTTGTGTAGGGATAGGTGTTTCTATAGGTGTGCATTTAATATGGAGCCTATGATTTGTAGATCGGATCAGAAGAGTGCGGCTCGAGGAAGAGTGAACGATAGAGATATATCAAGGATTTGTTGGCACCTCAATCAAAGAAAGGGAAATCAGATTATAGGAGGACCTCAAGAAGGAAACAACTGAGATATTTATGGTGTTTTGACAAATGCAGGTCAATATACAGGACCATGTTTGCTAAGTTTAGAAAACATGTATTGGAAGGCACATTAATGGCGGTGATGTGCAGATAGTTGTCTTGGAGATCACATCGAATGAGATCTAATTGGATTTGTTTTGCCTTAGGGTCAAAGAAGAAACCCTAACCTTTTGAAACTTGAATTATATTTTGGCGAGAAAATCAAGTTATAAATATGCAAGCCAAAATCATTGTTTAGTGTTGTTGAAGGAGAAATTATTACCACTGGATGAAGGAGTGTTGCAATATGTAAAGATAAACCAGTCAAGTTCTCATCAAGGAGATATAGAAGAGACTGAGTGTGAGGGAGAACCAGGTTGAAGTGTTCAACTGGAAACAGTGAGAAAACCGGCAGTGACCATACCGACAGAGAAGAAGTGAAGGAAATTGCAGAGAAGGCAGACATAGAACCGACTAAAGATAGAACCAATGGAGAGCACCATAGAAGCGGAGAGAAGAGGCAACTAGAAGAGAGAACCGGTAGGAAGAGAGAACCGACAATGAATTGGATAGGAGATTCAACAGAGAGATTTGAAGAAGTGTTATAAAAACCATTTGTAACAAGAAGATAACCAGAGATTGATTGTGAGGCTAGATTGCAGTAGTAGTCTCTAGTAGCATTTCTCACCGAGGTTTTTCCCATCTTCAGTTTTCCTCATATATGTTGGTGTTATGTGATGTCCCTCTTATGATAATGCATTTGTGTTTAGTCTACTCACTAACCGATAATTCTGCATTCAGTTAGATTTGTTAACCGGTATACTCCCATAGGTCAGTTAAAGGGAAAAGTTAGAGAACCACTGATTCACCCCCCTCTCAGTGGTGCATTGTGTCTAACAGATTATGGGTGGAATATTTCTCACATAGCCCTTTTTTCTTACTACAACTATATTATCAAAATTTATGTGGCCTAATCTTCTATGCCACAACCAACTTTCATCCACTTGTCCCAACATGCATTGGGATTCAAAAAATTCTTTCATATTGTATGCATTACCATCTATCCTCTTACCTTCAGCTACAATCTGACTGGTACTCTCCTTCTTTATCTGGCAACCGATATAATCAAAGGTGAATTTATAACCTTTGTTACACATCTGACTCGCACTCAACAAATTGTGCTTCAAGCCTTCAACATAATATACATCATGTGCTTTCAGTTTGCCATCAATATTTAGAGTTCCTTTTCCCTTTATTTTGTTGGATGAGTTGTCTCCAAACCTCACTGAGCCACCATTCCAATCTTCAAGCTTGATAAACTTCTTTTTATCACCAGTCATGTGGTTGGAACAATCACTATCTACAACCCACAAGTTTATTTTTTCAGCATGTAGGGCAATCTGCACTATCAGACTTGATTTTTCTTTATCCTTTTCTTTGTCAACCCAAACCAGTTGATTTTCCATCTTCTTGTGAGCTACAATTTTGTGCTTCGGTTTGGCTACCGGTTCCTGATCAGGAGTTGTCCTCTTCTTCTTGATTTTCCTATTCTTACAAATATTTGCAATATGTCCAAACTCCTGACAGTTATAGCATTTCACATTTACATTGAAAGATGAATCTTTAAAACTATTGTAGGACACCGGTTTACTCTTCCTATATTGAAAACTCCTATGATAAAATCCATTGCACTGATAATAGACAACATTCATATCCCAGAGTGCATTAAATGAATTTCTAATTTCATAACTCACAATGGGCTTATTTGTTAATCTATAGTCAACTAACCTATGCCAAATTTGTTACACCGGTAACAATAACCATGAAAGTTTGGAACATACCGATTAGGTTGTCTTGGTCCTGCAAACGTCTGTCTCACCGGGGGTCTTCCTTTCATGCTACTAACTCTAATGATTCCTTCATGATCAACCCTTGCATTTCTCCTAAGAGCTACATTCCGGTACATTGAGTGTGGCCTCTGGTTCATTGATTGTGTATACCAGTTTGTGTGGCAGTTTCTAACAGCTTCTGCATAAGTCTTCTTACTGGTATCCTTTCTTACTGTGAATGTTTTCTTCTCTTCACCTTCACTAGAAGAAGTGAACTGTATCTCCTTATTGGATGTATCTTTTTTGTTTGAACTTTGTCCTTCTTCAAATCCTAAGCCACTAGTATCTTTAGATTACTTCTATTCTCTTAACATCTTGTCCAAGCCTTCTATGCTACCCTCATATTTGCTCCTCATTTTTAGTTTATTCTTACTCTTTTCAAGCTCCTTTCTGAGCTTCACTATTTTTGCTTCTAGATCTTGATGCTCCTTTTCCTTCTTCATTAAATTAGGGAATGTAAATTCACATATCCTCTTAGCTTCTTTCAAATGGAGTTTTAAGTCAAAGATAACTTGATTGGACTCATCCAGGGATTGCTTCAAGAGACCTTGTTCTTTTGTTGTAGCAAGCTTGACCTTCTTGAGTTCTCTTCTTGTCTTACTTAACTCCTTAAGAGCACTTATGAGCTCACCTTCTAGATCCACTTTGGCTTCAATATCTTCATCTTCCTCATCTTCCACAACTGGTTCATCTAGTTCCATAAAGAGATTAACTTCTCTTTCATCTTCATGGCAATTATCTTCTGATGCACTTTATTCATGTGTGGCATCATCCTCAATGGTATATAAGCTATTCTACTTCTGATAGCTTCTTCTTCCTTGCCAATAGAATTTTCTTTCTTTGTCTTTACCAGTAGATCTGACAAAACTTTTTTGCTCATCTCCATCGATTTCATTATAAGGACATTTTGTAGCAAAGTGTCCAACTTTACCACAGTTGAAGCATTTTAGTGGTAACTTTCCTTTATACTTATCGGATCCCCTCTTGAGGTTTCTGACAAAGTTTGGTACCTCTAAATCTAAGTCTTCACTGGACCCTTTGTGAGCAACCTCTTCCTTGCCCTTTTTCATGGAGTTGAAAGTTGCCTCTTTCCTTGAAGATGCTTCACCGATTGTCCTCATTTCATAGGCAGTTAGAGAGCCAAATAGCTCATCCATTGTGAAGGTTTTCAAATCCTTGGCTTCCTCAATGGTAGAAACCTTAATATGATACTTAGATGTGAGAGATCTAAGTACCTTCTTGACAATAATCTCATCAACAATTTCCTCTCCAAGTCCTCTAATGGTGTTCACAGTTTCATCTACCCCGTGAAGGTAGTCTGCAATATTTTCTTCATCTTTCAACTTGATGCCTTCAAGCTGATCTCTTAGTGATTGTAGCTTGGCCTCTTTTACTTTGGCATATCCTTCAAATAATCTCTGCAATTTATCCCAAGTCTCCCTGGTGGATGCACAATTTATGACCTTGACAAACTCATTATCTGACAACCCTCTTAAAATAGCATGTTTAGCCTTTGCATTATTCTCATACTACTTCTTAGCATCCAGATCAGTGGGAGGAATACTAGGGACAATATACCCAGTCTTGATAGACATACACATATCAAAACCAAGAAAGGAAATATAGGTTTCCATTCTTTTGCTCTAGAAGGCATAGTTAGATCCATCAAACATGGGGGATTTTGAGGAGGCAAACTCATTTCTTGTCATTGTGTTCTTTGACTATGATCTACCCAAGATAGATAAAGCTTTATTCAGTCAGGAGCTTAGGCTCTGATACCAATTGTACTGGTTAAAAACCTAAACACTAAGCAATCAATCTGGTAAGATATGTGAGGATATCAAAAGAGGCAAACACACAAATGCACAACCCACAACACCAGATGTACAAGGAAAACCCAATATGGGAAAAACCTCGGTGAGAAATGTTGTTGGAGTCTATTGATCCAATCTAGGCTCACAATGAAAAAACATGTTACAATGATTTAGGGCACCAACCCAAGGAGAACCAACCCCTATTGATTTAGGGCACCAACCCAAGGAGCACCAACCCCTGCACCAAGAACTAACTCGTTGTAATATAATGAAATACAATTTTAGTGCAATGATAGCACCTAGTTACAAATGAGTTCTGCAACACCTGATCAACTGATGTTTGTCAATTATCAACCTCCTCTTCTTCACTAGTTCTTCCACTGTCGGTTATCAGATTTCTCTCTCTGATCACTTGTCGGTTACTTCCAGCCTTTATTCTCTTTTTCTAAACCTCACACTTCACAGTGTCACATTTGGATGCTTTGCTAACTATTCACTCCTTCCTGATACGTTTGACTGCTAAGATTGTAGCAGTTTATCGGTTTCTCTATCTCTGCTGGTTAGAGACTCACACTGGTTCAACCTACTAACTCCACACTCTAACTCTCTGTAAAGGAACTCTCAGACAAAGAGTCTATTTTATTGCTCATGCTCTCTTCTCTCTCACAACTCACATCCAACATCAATCAATCTTAGTCTTGAGTTCACATATTTATATATGAGGGTTCCCACCAAAAGCAACATTCAAATGGTGGCATGTTAGGGTTTCCCTTCACCAACTCAATCCGTATCAGATCTGATATGATATGATTTTCTCGAATGGTGATCTGCATCACATCAAACAACACCGCCATCTCTCTTCTTTTCAATGTGCATTTTCTATTTTTGGATGTCTGCAACATGCTTTTCGATGTTTCTCTTTCAATCTCCTTTAATGGCTCAATTGTTTCCTACAACCAATAATTACAAGGATCAGATCATCTTGCAGGGTTAGTTCAATCACCTTTCCACCTTGTCTCCCTTGAGCCACAATATTTTTCCATCGTCCCATGTGTTATCACTATTTAAAATTGGATATTCTTGTTCCATAATTGGCTAGATGTATGCAAAAAATGTGTCTAGTATGGCCTTGTTGCCTCTATTTTTCTTCGGTCAGAAGAGGGTTTAAGGTTTTTGAGTTCTAACCCTTCCTATGTTTGAAAAAAACCCTTATGTTCTATTTTTGCGTTATTTTTACCACTTAAAGAAGGGTCGGTCTATCATGAAAAGTGTCCCCCCATTAGTTATTTCCCTAGGCAGTCCCTTAATTTTTTAAATCTATGTGCCTTTACCTATGTCTTGTTCTAATATTTGTTGGGCTCCTTAATTAGTATGCAACTCATTGTTAATCCTGTGGTTGTTGTTTTTTTGTTAGGCGGAGATGTCAGCAAGTTAAGTTGTACAAAATAGCGAAAAGGCTATTGACCGTCAGATTAAAGGCCTACATCTTACTTTAAATCCAATGGTTCACGTTGATTCGCTAGCCCAAGATGCACGTGATATAAGTTATGCGAAACAGTGAAAGACTTGGCGGGTCCCAGAGGCAAGAGGCTTCTTTGGTTAAAGGATGATTGGTTTAGAAAAGATCAATGGCTCGTGTTGATTCATGGCCAGAAGATGCATGCATTCTACATTTTGTGAAGTAGCAAAAAGGTGGTGGGCCCGAGCGAGGTGGTCATAGCAAGGGTAACCAACGAGCAAGTTCCCGTGATCCAGCAGTTGTCATTGTTTTGTGAAGATAACTAACCTAAAATTTAAGCTTTGCGAAATGGCGAAAGGGGCTGGTGGGCCCTAAGGATAGGCAGGTCATAAAGTTAAAGGTTGATTAAGTATGATTTGATCAGATGGTTGTCATGGTTTCGTAGCCACAAGTCAAAAAAAGATTAGTGAGCACGAAATGGTGAAAGGTAGGTGGCGGGTCCAATGTCACTCAGGTGGCGGTCCGTGGTGGGCCCGAAGGTTTCAATGAAAGTGCTTGTTCGATGAGACCTATAGACCGCTCATCGAAGAAGAAATTCCACCAAAAGACTGAGACTAGACTACTGACGTGGCAATCACATGAAGGCATGACATGGCAGGATAGATGGTTTGTTCCATGGAGTGTAATGGTGACCTGTCAAGTGCACATGGCTCTGAAGGGTAATTGAGGGCCCGCCTTGGTTCAACCGGTAGTTATGTGGTGAATAGTAAAGTAAAGCACATGGCAGTTTTAGAATGGAACCTGATGGAACTTCTTAAGAAAATGATCGACTGCCACGTGGCATTTGTTAACTGGTGACAAGATAAAGCAAGTGGTCTCTGAGTTAAAGGGCCCACACTTAAGGGTTTGAGAATGTTAAATAGTATACATCTCAAGATTGATCTAATGGCTCGCATTGTTTCACATCTTGAAGATGCCTGTGGTCTAACCTTCACGAAGTGGCGAAAACCGTTAGCTGTTAAGGTGGTGCGCGGTTAGTTAATAAGACTGATGGTTGTTGTATGAGATAAAGACCAGGCAAGTAGATTATGATCTAATGGTCGGCATTGCTTCGTGAAAGAAAATTGCACAAGGTTTAAGGCCCGCGAAATAGCGAAAAGTAGGTAGGGCCCATCACTTACGTAGAAAAACCGGATGGAATAAAAGCAGTGCAAGTTCCCATGATCCAACGACTGTCATTGTTTCATGAATGAAAAGTGTGGAGGTTTTAAGCTTTGCGAAATAGAGAAACAATGAAACAAAGGAAATACTCAAAGAATTTATGATCCATTGGAGCCCGTTTTTGAATTCGATTTGTGAATTCAATTCTGAGGTGATGGCCGAAGCATGCGAGATTAATTTCTAAAATTCAATGCCAACTTGTCATATTAGAGTCCGCATCAACTTGAATGTTGGCATCATTTCAACGAGTCTGTTGCAGAGCAATTGGTGCAGAGCGGTTTTCTTCAAGTGAATAACAGGTTTTTGTGCTTTCTCTTGCTAATTCTGGTTTGAATTCGGTGATTGCCTTGTGAATTATTTCATTAGAGGTCTGTGCAAGTCTCAATTGATATAGTTGCATTATCAAGATGGTACCAAGAAGGGAGTTGACAGGAAAAGTGAATTACCAGGATACGAACATTTGTGATGATTTTTTGGAACAGTTAACTATGTCAACCAGTGTCAGGGCTAAAGATAAAGAATTAGTACCAAAGAACCCTCGTCTGAGAATAGGGGATGGCTTATATGATAAAGGTAATTGGTTGAGGGATCCTCAAATAGGGCTGTTAGGTTTAGGATTGTTCAAAGTTGGTTTTGGTCAGAGACATTCCCTTGCCCCTTTAAATAGCATATGGGAATTGGATGTGGGGAAGCTTATTGTTCCTGGTGTGTTCATGGATGTAGATTTGTTGACTCTGATTGCACAAAATTATGACCCTATAGTTAGATGTATTAGGAATGTGAAGGGATCAGCCCTGATTGAAATAAATGATGATGAGTTCAGAAATGTATTTAAGCTCAGTGAAGCTTCAAACCTGTTAGAACCTATTGATTTTGAGTCATTAGCCCAGGTCTATAATGCACAAAGGGATCACCTTAGGAGTGGCCCACTAAAAGAATTTTTTGTCAAGATAAAAGGGTTAATAGTTGTAGGCCCTAGTACAATGGAACCCTTTTCCTTGAATCTATTTACTCTAAGAGCTAAGGGTATGTATTGGGCACTGTGTCAGATTTTTGGAGAAGATGCTGAGAAAAACATGCCAACCCATTACATGATGATGATTGCACAAATTCTAAACCCCTCTCTAGCAATAAAATTTGATTATGCGACATACCTTACTGATGCAATTCATGCAGGGCTAGTAGGGATAAAAAATGGTAAGGTGGATAGACCATTTGGATAGTATTCCCTTCTAATGCACATGTTTTTGTTCAAAGGTGCTAATTATTTTGCAAATGAAATGGATTTGATTAAGGTGAAAGATAAGGAAGAGATGTATGTTCAACTTTGGAGCACTGTTTTATCCTGGGATAGAGAGGATGCTAGCTATTTGAAGTTTGATAGATGCTTTGCATCTAAGATTAGATTTCTTTTGTGCATAGAAAACCCTAGGATTCCTAAGGCTCTCTTGGAATTCCTCAGGCCTAAAGAGTTTGTTGAGGGTATTAAGATTGTTCACAATTGGGGAGATATGTATTTATACCATGTTTCTACAGTTTTCAGAGTGTATGGTTTTAGAGGTACTCCCTATCTATTGCCCTATTGGGTCCCATTGAAGATAGGGATTGCAGAAGTCTTGAGGAAAATTGGAGGTGTACAAGAGGCAAAGCTGACAAATAGGGGTAAAGGGACCATTTTCCCAACCATTACTGTGGCCCATCATTTTGTGATCACTAAAGGTGACTGGAAATATTTTGAAGAATTCTTTAAGCCATATAGGTTATCAACTGCAGTTTCAAGATGTGTAGACCTTGAGGACTTTTTCAATGACATGTTTAGAAAGAGGGTAGTGTGTAAAGGTAGGCCTCACCAATTTCAGTTCCCTGAAGATTTAATTAGAAATGAATTCAGTTTGGATGAGCAAGAACTAAGGGAAGAGAAGTGGGTTGCATATAAGAGGGCTCTTGATTTGATTCATCAATTTGATAGCAGTTATGACCCTCTCTCTAGTTTCAATCCCTTTGAGGAGAAAATCAAATTCTTGATTCTTTATATTGAAGACCTCATGCAAACCTTGAAAGAAAAAAGGGAGGCTATAATGCAAAATGATCCTGACAAGGTTAAATTGGTTTTAGCTAATCCTTCCTTTGCTAAGGCTATACCACCTAGTGATTATATGATGCATAGGAAATCAAAATACAGTGTGATGATGCCAGTGACAGGTGAGCCTTCCACTTCAAGAGGGAAAAGAGCAATTGAGGATGTCATTGACATCCAAGACTCCCCTAAATGGCAAATGGTAGGAAAGGAAGTGCAAACCAATGAGCCTTTTTATTCTCCATCTCAGTCCCCTATCCACATAGGAGATGAGCAGGCAGTGGCCAAACAATTGTTACAGTTAGGGAGTCTCGGGGAGATTGCCTAAACATATGAGGAGACCCAAGAGGGGATGCCAGAAGAGCCACCTAGTGTTGAGGTGAACTTGACTAATGGTGAGCTAAAGGGCAAAGAATTAGACCTTACTATTAAGCAATCCAGTGAGGAGTTCCTAGCTGACAGTAATTTTGTTACAATAGGGGCTTTCATGCAATTTGTGTGGAAGCAAAATATGGAACAATTCAAAGCCAGATGCAGGCAAAGGAAGAGTGAACAGCCTCACAGAGATGTAACTCAGGTGGAAGAAGAGGTGAAGCAAGAAATGATTGGATATTTTAAGACTATTAGTCCTGAGAGGGGAAGAGAGATGGTGTCTAAGGCTGGTTTTTTACTCCTCCCTGAATGGGATATAGCTAATGCTCTGGTCCTTGAAGTAGTAAGGAAGGAAACAAAACCCATGGAAGGAGTGACCTTTAGCAAGGATAATGTTTCTCTAGTCATCTGGTCACTGAAGAAGGATGAGAATAAAAGGAGGAAAGTTGTATCAGATTCTAGTCTCCTAGGAGGCATGATTGTAAAAAGACTCCAAGATACAGGGGTGGTGGAAGCTACAAGCACAGTCTTGGAAACTGCAAAGTTCAATGTGGCAGTAGGAGAAAAGGAGGCAAAAGAGAAGGCTAATCTCCAATTAAAATTGGAAACCATCTTTAAAGGCTTACAATGAGGCCAAAGAAGGAGTAGCCAATAGAGACAATATTATTGCTAGACTTCAGAGTTAGTTGGTAGGTCAATACCATCCAGGTGAATCCTCTACTCTCATGATAGCCTCCTCTCCAGCAAGACCTCCACCTACCAATCCCATTATAGAATATCCCTCTTCTCCTATGCCTTCTAGTTTCGGGTCAACTGAAACTGTCCAACATGAGTTGGAAAAGTTGAAACAAGCTCAAACATTGTTTGCAAGCAAGTATGAAGAAAAGGTAAAAGCCACAATTTTGAAGTTTGCTGATTCGGTCAAGGCCTCTGTTGTATACATTTCTATGAAAAGGATCTTGAATATTCTGATTGAATTAAGAGAGGATGAAGCCACCTTAGAACTAATTCTTAATAAGTGGATGCCTAGAGGTAAGGAGTTAGAGCTCATGTGTTCATCCCATGTAGATGCAGAGGCAAATGACAATCTTAGGTCCACTAGTGAGTTTATAAAAGAAATGAATATATTCTCAGAGGAAAGGGCTGGTGTAAAAAGAAAAGCCCAACTATATAGAAAAGAATATTCAGATCACAAATATGAATTGTTTCCAGGGGGTTTTGTTGGTCCCATTTAGTTGAAAGAGGAGAAGGCATGGCTAGAAGAGTTGGACCACAAATTGTCCCAAAGCATTAATGAAATCATTAACACTGATGACACATCCTTATTTGTCCAAACAATTGAAGAGATTGAAAAGGTGAAATCACATTATGGTTTCATAGAAATAGAAATTGGGCAGTTAAGGGTCACTTGGAAAAGGCTAGAATGGATAAAACAGAATATTATTACCTTTGATTGGCCAAGTGATGACGTGTTCTAGGAGTGGAAGGACAAATATATTGGACAAAAAGAAGATACTCCAGAGCAGATAGAAAAGGTTGCAGCAGAATAACAAATGAAATAGGTCGTTGATATTGAAAAAGAATTGTAACTATTTCTTGGAGAGTATCGCGGTTTGTAACAAACCTTTCTAGGAATGTCTGAAGCTTGTATGCATCCATAATGTTATAAATGGATACCAAGACTAGTGTAAAAATGATCACAAGAATTTTGTAAAGAAACTCTAGCAAAATATATTTAGGACCTTTGTCTGGTTTTAAGGAGATTTCTCTGAGTTATATAATATTTTCAGGAATGAATATGAATATATAGATCAAAGTTTTAGGCCTAAAATTCCTTTGTCTTCTGGTGTGCATTCTTTAGTTTGCTGGTTTCATTTGGATAATCTAGGGTTGTTCGAATGAACATGGATTGTAAGGTAATTGTAGATGTTATTTCTAGCTTTTCTCTTCAGGAGAGGGATTAAATGTGCATGAAATACTTATGTCAGAAAGTCTGTTCTTTGTTGCTATGAATCCGATGAATTGTTTTAGTTGAATGGGAGAGGATCTATATATATGCTAGGCATGTATGGGATTCATAAAAGCCAAAATGATGAGATGTATATGAGTGTTCCATTTTGAGAATTATTGTTTGATTTAGGTGACTTTGTATTCCAGATAAGGCACTGGTATCAGATTGAAGGATTTCTTTCTATCTTTCTTGAAGATCAATACTGAAAATGAACGCAAGTTTTTCCTTTAGTGTTTCAGTTTCATTGAGGTCATGAAGTCCACAGTTTTTTTAGCACTGGTTTACTGTGGATATCAGTTTTAAAGTGTGAAGATATTCACAGAAGGTATACCCACCTAAACTTTGGATAAGTTCAAAGTGTAGAAGGTCTCAAAACCTTGTTATATGTTACTCTTGAGTTCCATTTCCCTAATCTTTTCATATGCAGACAGACTTGATTTATTTCTTACAGGAAGGATAGAAGGGAAATCAAAATTTGAGACTAACACCATGATTTGTGGGTTCTTCATTAATGTTGACCTACTCGTTAGACTACTACGTCGATGAACACTTCACCAACCTCTGTGTGCTCACCACTTGGTGTCCACCTGTCGTCCTTGTCGACATCCACCTGTGCTCACACTGCAAAGTTGGTTTGACATCCTTCACCAACCAAGGCATACTACTGGTTCAACTCACTTTACTAGTATAACCTAACTTCATCGGTGGACCTTCATACCTGCTGACCTCTTCTCTAATGGTGGATCAATTTGGCCTTCCATCAAACATGATAGTCCATCCACTAAGTCCATTTACCGATTGCATTATGCTTCTCTTTGTCTATCAGTGGTCATATTCCATTTTCTTCTTTGCTTCTTTGCTTGCTTGTTGGTGATCCTGGTTTACTGGTAGATGCTTCACTCCATATGTACTAGTAACATACCTTCTATGTCTATTTCACACTTCATCCTTCATGCAGATTGACATCATTACTTACATCACCCATACCAGTAACCTCTACCTACTCACTGGTGACCATTCCATACCAGTTGACATCAATGCCAACATAATTCCAACAACATCAATATAGGTTCATTTGGGTTTCTCCTTTTGCTTCAAAGCTCCCTTTCCAAATGAGCTCTATCCTATCAGAGTAGGGCAAAACTTGGTCTCCTTTGGTTTTACCTTGGAGGGAATAGATTCAACCTTAGGCTTCTTAGATTCCTCCATAGCTTCCATCTGAGCATTCTTCTCCCTTTCTTACTTCACTGCCTCTCTGGTGAATCCCATCTACACAACCACTTCTTTAGCTATTTTAGATACTTCTCTTTTCCTTGCAGGTGCAGTGAAATTCTTATGCAACTCCATATCTTTCTCCTTGAAGTTGCCAAACCTGGGTTCATTGGGGTCCACTAGTTTTCTCAGAAGGTGTTGAACATAAACTTCAAAGGTCTAACCATCCACCTCATAACCCATTGGCAAGATCTAGATTGTCCTAGGCTCCACAGCTTCCATGTGACATTGGTCTTTGTCCACCATGAAGTAGATAATTCTTTTATATTTCTCAAAAATCTCTTCAGGAATCCTTTCTCTATCTTTCATCTGGCCTTGGAAATTTTTAAAGGAACTCCACAAGGCTGTTGTCTGATTTTCTTTATTTCCCAATCTTTGCAAACCTTGTTTGATTTGGGTTGACACTAGTAAGTCAAATGCCAATTTCACTCTGCCGGTTTTGGGAATTTCATTCATGAAAAATAGTGTAAGATAGATGATTAGGGAAATGAATTTAAATACATTCTTCTTATCTTATTTAATTTTCTTCAAATTACTGAGAAGCTTTTCAAGAAGGATTGAACAAAGACCATACTTCACATCTTCCTTCACCATCTGATATGCTGCATAAATGGTTGTTTCAAAGACTGAATTCAGTCTGCTAGACTGGTAAACCTTGTAGCCAATGATCATGGATGCAAATCTCACATCATGCTCTCAGATATCATAAATAGTCATAGATCTGTTATCAAATTATGCACTAGTTTCCTTTGTCATAGTAGGGTTTGCTACCTTCCTCAGATTAGGTTTGTCATTGGTTTGATGTAGACAGGTGACTACATGAATGGCTTGCTTGGTGATTTTGTATGGATTGTCTAACCAGATAAACTCATCATGCACACAGCTTAGGATATACCTCACCCATTCATCCTCATCGAACGTGATAAAATGCATGAATTACATGAAACCCTTCCTCTACAATTGTGCATATTCTGGCTTAAGATTTCCACTCATGTCCTATACGTGTTGCTTTTAAGTGCTAGAATCACCTCCTTACCGGTTTCTTCAATATTGCAGTGAATATAGGCTCTTACATCATCAACATGCGAAATACTGTAGGGAACGAACAAGAAGGCACCATTTGGATCATTCTCTATAGATTTAAATGGGTGCTTCTTAAATTGCAGGCATGCTCTCTCCAAACCCTCAACTACTTAAGGCATATAGACATAAGATGATGCCATTCTGAGAAATTTAGGGTTCAAAATAAGCTTCTGAAAATACCTCTCATTCCAGATGAATGCACAATAACTTCTATCAGTTTACCTCAAAGCTTTTGATCTCCTTGGAAACTGGTTCACCTTTCTCTTCTACTTCTTCTCTTTGCTTGTAATGTGAGAAATGATTCACATTTGCCCTTTTTATTCTCACAAACCCTAATTTCAAGTTGACATAAATGCATTGATAAGGTTCAACTGGATGCCCTGTCTAGCATCAATCAACTTATCAGATGTTCTAGAGTTCTGAATAATCACCTCCAAGCATCTGCAATCTACCATGATCGATCATAGATCTCTCCAGTGGTTTTTTCAAGATTTTGTATGAAGATGCTGCCCCTAAGGCCAGATGCCTTAGTTACCAGATGAAGAGCTTGCACTAGATTCAGGTGTAGATCCATTGTCTACCTTAGATTCATCTTTTTTGACCCACATATTCTCATGCTTGTCTCTGATTTCCTCTACCTTTTCTTTGCCTTTATCATCAGATTTGACTTTGTTTAGCATAGCATTATTCTTGCTTCTGTAGTATTTTTCAATGTGACTAGTTTTGTTGCATGCATGACAAACAACATTTTGCATAGGTCTGAAGTTCATGTGATTTGGTCTCATCTTACATTGGCTAGAGATATGTCCAAACATCCCACAAGCATAGCATCGCTTGTTTTGAATATTATTCATTACTGCTCTACACATGTTTGACTTGTGACCAAAATTATTGCATATTAAACACTGACTGGTAAAGGTAGGACCATTGTTCATATTGTTCATTCCATTCTTCATTCTACTTCTGCATTGATTCACCATATGACCAAATTTATTATAAGTAAAACATCTACCACTGAGTATACAAGCATTAGGTTGTCTTACCGGAGGATTCTTGCTCTTCTTATGATTAGATTTTGCATTGCCTTGTCCAGATCCGAACAATTCATCTTTCTCAAATCCAAGTCTTTGCATGTCCCTTCCATGTCTTTGACTTTCCAGCATCTCATCAAGCCTTGCTGAGATAGCATATAATTTGTCTTTGTATTCATTTGCAGTAGTGAGTTCATCTCTTAGGGAAACAATTTGTCTCTCAAGTTCTTAGTCGTTATTCCTTGATTGTGTCAACTCAAGCTTCAACTGATCATTCTCATAGGTAAGCCTAAACCATTCATATGCTCTTTCCTTCAATGATTGAGCCAAATTCTCTTCATTCTTCTTTTGGACTTCAATCTCCTTAGTCAACTTCATCACAATGGATCACATCTCATTCTTTAAGACAAAATTCTCTCTTGCAAGTTTTTCACATTCATTAGCTTTATCCCGATTTTCGATGCATTGATCTTCTTTCTCCTTTAGCTTGTCCATCAACTATTTCCTATAAGGAAGTCAAGCAACAAAAAAACTTCCTACACTAACCTTGAGAGGAGGGTAATGAAAAAACTTTTACAGATCATCACAATAGTTATAGAAAACATAAACATATATAATAACATTCAAACCATAACATAGTGATTTACGTGGGGAAAACCCTTTCGAGAGAAAAACCCCACACTCCAAAATCCACCCAATATATTATTCAATAATAAAAAATAGATTACAATATACTTGCAGAGTGATATCTTCACAGGAGTATCATTAATCAGAGATTCAAAGGTAACTCAATAGCCATAAGACTCTTACACACAACCTCTATCTCACACACCTCATATATAGGAGATACAATAGAGGAAACCGTCAAATGGTATTACAAAACCATGGGCTAAAACCACCCAATAAGGTGTAGCCAACCTTATTTCCCTTCTAGATACCCTATGACATGCCCCCCCCTTTTTACAACTCATTTATGTGTTCGATGTATTTTATATTTCCTGTTTCAGGAGTACAAACTTCCGAAGGCCATAACTTGAGAATCGTGTGTCCTATTGATGAACCGTTTGAAGCATCAAAAAGATCGCAAAGTTCTCTATTTCCTTGTAAAATTCTATGGCATTTACGCCCACTTTTCAGGCATTTTGGGGCCTCTAAATTCCTCAAAATCATATTTAAACCTTTCATTGGATCCCTCCAAAATGGAAAATTTAATATCTTCAAAACTAGTTGTGATCTTGCGACGTAACTTTACCAGAATTCTTATCTAGCCAACTAGAAGCTTCAGGGAAAATTTCACACCATTTCATGCTCAAATTAAAACTTACTATAAATAGTAATTGTATACACCTAAAAATGGTTTGAAGATAATTAATTAAATATGCAGTTATTTAATTAATAACCCTTCCCAATTAATTGAATTTGCAAGTAATTTGATTGATTTCCCCATTCAGTCTACTTATAAATAAATCTAAGGATTTATTCATTAAGTTCATTTCAATAATTCCCCTTTGATTAATTAATCTAAATTAATTAATCCTCCCCCCATTTTAATTCACTCTTATAATCTCATAATTAGTTAAAACAAATCAAATCATGATTTTTTGAAATTAATTATCTTTTCCTAATATTTGAATTTCTAAATTCAAATATGAGCACATGGATCCTAACTTCTAACCACCTAACCTAACTACCCTCTAACCTAAACCGTTCTATCTAATCCTGGGTTTAACTAGCCTCATCCTATCTTGCACATCCTAACCTCTTATGGGTTGGATATTCTCCCCTTGAGACACATGGCACTTTTGCAACATGTCTTCTCCCTTGGACACTTGTCACCATAGAGATGACAAGTGTCCCTTCCTCCAACCTCTTCTACAACTTCCCCAATCTTAGCCCTTGGTATCTTCAGATCAAATCTGGACCGTCGATTCTTGCCACCTCATCTTTGACCTTGGAATTCCTATAAATACCCTCATTTTGGAGCAATAAAGATCCCCTTGCATCCTAGATTTAGCATCATTACTATAGGCATTTTTATTTCAATCATCTAGTATAATTAGAATTTTGAATTGATCATGTATACAATCATACATTTCATATCATTTTCATAATCGTGAAGTAGCTACTCAACTCTTGAGTTGCCACTTTGGAGGTCATTGCTCCACGGAGGGCCAACAATCCAACACCTTCAATGTTGTCAAGAATAGAGGAAGATGGGATATCTCAAAGGAGATTATGGTTTTCTTTTGTTTAGTTTCCAATTTGCTTCATAATTTCATTATATTGTCTCATCTATCTGTATGAATGCTTTCATTGAACCACATTTTTAGCATCACAATAGCCTCATGTAAATGCGATGTTGAGATACTATTTTCTCAACAAATCTCCCACTTGTCGAACACCTTACAAGAGAAAAGGGAGTATCAACACAATGAATCAATTGCTAGGGGCTATGAGGCCCATAGACTCTAAGCACCACCTGAACTTCTTTATGCTCACAACCTTAGTTAAGGAATCTGCAACATTCATCAAAGTTTCTACCTTAACCAGCTTCACCCTTCCATCTTTGACCATATCTCTGACAAAATGATACTGAACATCAATGTGCTTGGTCTAAACAGATCGCACTCTAACTGTCACAATAAACTGTCACAACTCCTTATTTTATTTCAATGTCTAAACACAGTCTCTTAAGCCAAATGGCCTCTTTACAAGTATGAGTAGCTATCATATACTCTACTTTAGTAGTGGACAAAGCAACCACAACCTATCGCTTACTCATCCAGCTAATTGCACCACCAAATAAAGTAAACACATAAGTACTAGTGGATCTTCTGCTATCAATATCACCTGCCTAGTCTGAATTCACATAACCATGAATATCAAGAGAAATCATGTCTCCAACTGAATTACCATGATAACAAAAAGAATACTCTTAGGTACCCTTCAAATATCTGAAGACTCTTTTGACTGCATCCCAATGAACTCTACCAGGATTAGACATATATTTGGACAAAACTCCCACTGCTTGGGCAATGTCTAGTCTAGTACAGACCATAGCATACATCAAACTTTCAACTGCACTCTCGTAAGGAACTCTGCTCATGTCTTCCATCTTCGATGGGGATGTAGGACAATCTACAATAGATAATTTTGTTCTAACTATAAAAGGAACACACAATGGTCTACAATCCTGCATGTTGAACCTCTGTGACACTGAATTCACATACTTATTCTATCCTAGCCATAGCTTTCTTTTCACTGTATCTCTTTTAATTTCCATCCCAAGAATGTGTTTCATTGTACCAAGATCTTTCATTTTGAATTTACCAGCGAGCTGAGACTTAAGTTCTGAAATCATACCTTTCCCTTTACTAATGAATAACATATTAGAAACATACAATGTAATGTATAGGAAATGATCACCATCAAATTTATAATAAATATAGTGATCTGATTTAGAACACTCAAATCCCAAACTCAATACATATGTATCAAATTTTTGGTACCACATCCTAGGACTTTGTTTGAGGCCATACAGGGATTTCTTCAATTTATAGACCAAATTACTTGTACCATTCACCACATAATTCTCCTGCTGTGTCATTTAAATATCCTCCAAATCACCATGAAGGAAAGCAGTTTTCACATCCATTTTCTCAACCTCTAAATCATAAGCAACAACAATAGAAAGCAAAACTATAGTGGATGTCATTTTGGCAACAAGAGAAATATATCTCACCATAATCAACACCCTCAACCTGAGAGTATCCTTTTTCAACCAATCTTGCTTTATACTTCTCAATGCTTCCATCTGAACCAATCTTTTTCTTGAACACCCATTTGCAACCAATAGGCTTTCGTTCCTTAGGAAATGGTACAAGATTCCATGTATCATTCTTTTTCAAAGCTACCATTTCTTCTTCCATAGCAATCTTATAGGATTTTGCATCATTCATACCTAATGCCTCTTCTAAAAATTGTGGTTCATCCACATTAGTATTCAAAGAAAATATACATCTCCAATCATTAGGTGAATACCTTTCAGGTGGTTGTCTATGTCTTGTAGACCTTCAAACAAGCTGATTTGGAGGTTCTTCCTCCTCTTCTGAAGATTCAGAGCTAGATGAGCTCTCCTCAACTTCTTTCCTATCTAGGGGTCTCGATTCAACTCTTTCAGGTGCAGAAGGAAATTGAATTGCATCTTCCTTTTTAGTCTGTTTTGGCTACAATGTAACAAAAGGAGACTTAATTTATCTAAAAATAACACTTCTACTATGAATTAGGTTTTGTGTAATGGGGCCCTGAAGCTTGTATCCTTTCACACCATAACTATACCCGATGAAGATACATTTCACAGCCTTGTTCTCCAACTTTTTCTGCTTCTCCTTTGGCACATGTGCATATGCCTCACTGTTGGCAATTGACACTCATCTGGTGACTTTTGATGCCTGATTTATCGTCTAGGGTTATCATTGATGACAACTCTTTTTGGTGATTTGATCTGGTGGTCGTGATTCATCTTATCTGGAAGCTAGAGTTAACTAGTAGGCAGTTAACTAGTATAATAGGGTATTTCAATAATGTTTTGGTCCAAAATGATTTTTTGATGATTGCGGTATTTTTGGTGATTGTTTTTGTGATCTCGGTGATTGAGAAGACCCTTAGGAAGCATGTGATTAGAATATTTTGATCTAGTGCTATTTTTTTTTTGAGATTGAAGCCGACTTGGAGCTACACGTTACACTTCTTGAAGCTGACTTGAAGGAGATTGCTTTTGTGTTAAGACCAGATATATAAGATCGATTTGGTGATTTAATTTTGGTGAGTTAATGGTGTGGTGATCCGTTTTGGTGTGATTGAGAACAGTTTCATGTGTGCAGTTTTCTGTCAGACCAACTAGTAGCTGACTGAGACAGAAATAGAGTATTTAGTAGAGCAAAGATAGTCATAGATTCAGTGCTTAACCGGAACTCATTCTTGCATAGTCAGATGCTAATTGAGAGTACATTTCATTGTATTTTCTCATTGTAATAAAATTGTAAGTCAAGGAGACTTCCCTGAAGGTTGTAGCCTTTCGGGAAACTATATTTGAGCAGTGAGTCAAGGCAATAAGCCTGAATGTAAGTGCATTCCCCATCTATGTAATATTTATGTACTCCTAGCCATAGTATATGAATATTGTGGGTTCTAGCCCCACCGTGGTTTTTCCCTTTTCGGGTTTCCACGTAAAAATTCTAGTGTTGTGGATTTGTGTATTCTTTCTTGCATGTTTATGTTCTTTTTTGTTATGCATTTTTAACCGGTGGATAAAGAATAAGTTTGAGGATTTGATTTCCGGTAGATCACTGATTCACCCCCCCCCCCCCCTTCGCAGTGGTCTTTGATTCTAACACTCACAACCAAAAACTCGAAGATGTCTCAATGAAGGCTTGTGATCTGACCATGCTTCCATAGAATATTTATCAACAAGGTTTGATGTAGGAGACCTATTAATCAGGTAGCAAGCAGTGGCAACAACTTCAGCCTAAATTTTTTGTTCTAGACTAGCACCACTCAGCATACTCCTAACCTTCTCTATTAGTGTCATGTTCATTCCTTCTGCAACTCCATTCTTCTATGGAGAATATAGAGTTGTCTTTTGTCTATTAATGCCACGATCTTTACATAATCTATCAAAATCATTAGAGAAAAATTCACCGCCATTAGCTGTCCTCAAACATTTAATTTTCTTTCTATTCTACAACTCAACCATTGCTTTAAATTTTTTAAATCGACTAAAAACTTCAGATTTACTATTTAGAAAATATACCCATGTCCTACTAAAATCATCAATAAATGAAACATAATATGTGGATTTTCCAATCAAAGGAACATCTATAGGACCAAACACATCAGAATGAATAAAATCTAAAACACCACAAGTTTTATGAGAATTCAACTAAAACTAAACACGATTTTGTTTTCCATAAATGCAATGCTCATAGAAATCAAAGTCAAGATTACAATCATTCAAACCTTCAACAAGGTTTTTATTTTTCAAGGTCCTTAGACCCTTTTCTCCAATGTGGCCTAGACTCTGGTACCATAACATAGTCTTCTCTTCATGTAACTTTTCTTCAGAAGAAAGAGCACCCTTAGGTACCCAGAAGCCATTTCCAACTGCTGAAGGTGAAACCCTCAAATCTTCCACATATTTACTTTTTATAAAAGTTCTATTACACTCAATAGTGTATGCGTCTAGCTTATACAAAGTGTCAAATTTGACACCTCTAGCAATTACCATAGCACCCTTAATCATCTTACATTTTGTTTCAGAAAAGACTAACTGCACACCCGCATCTATCAGTTTTCTCACAGATAACAAATTTCATTTTAAACCAAGAATATGCAACACACCATTAATCCTATTTATTCTACCATCAAAAACCTTGATTCTAACTTTACCTTGACCAACAATGTCTAAATATGAATCATCACCCAACTACACCTTACCTCTATTAAATTATTCATATTCAGAAAACCAATTTCTATTGGCAGTGATTTGAAAAGATGCACTTGAGTCAATTAGCCAGACATCATTACCTGCGTGAGTCACCAAAGCTGCAATAAATGCATCACCATCTTCCTTCTCAAACTTAGAATCATAATCAATCCTATTCTTTTTCTTCTTCTTTTCTTCTTTGCAGTCCTTACGGATGTGACCTAGTTTACCACAATTCTAGCAAATGACTTTGGACTTTCCAGGAGATTTCAATCTCCCTCTTAATTTGGACTTATCACACTTCTCATTCATCTTTCCTTTCTCCTTAGGTCTTCCATGAATAGTTAGGGCTTCCTTTGAACTAAGGGATACCTTCCTCCACACCTCTTTACCAAGTAGGGCACCCACCACATCTTCAAAATTCAAAACAACATAAGTAATATCGATAGTCATAACAAGAGAATCCCACAAATCCGGCAAACAATAAAGCAAGATCTGGTATTTCTCCTCTTCGTTCAACTTAACACTGACAGATGCTAATTGAGCCACCAACATATTGAATTCTTCCAGGTGGTCTTTATTTCTATCTTCTACTTTTCTTTTTTGCAAAAGGTTTTCAATCAGTTAACTATTCCATCTATTTTAAATGATTATTTCAATTAATTGATTAATTGCATCATTTCTTTAATTCTCTCCAATCATTCTTTTTCTATCTTCTAGTTATATTTTTCTAAATAAATCTTTCTTTGTCATCAAGAAATAAAGGGAAATCATGAATCCCTATCTAATCAAAGAATTCTAAACAAAACCAATGAAATGATACAATCAAATAATAGGAATGTAAAATGTTCATTAAAACCTCCTTATTCCATGACTGCATGTAGCTTCCATTGTTCTTCTCCTCTTTGTGGTATGATGACTCACAGATATCGCGTTGGCAACCTGCAAATGACACAAATATTCAAAGTTCGTAATTGTTGAAAACGGAGATTGAATGCTCAATTTATAGATTTTTGGAGAGGATTGATTGAGAGGTGGAGCAGATTGATCAGGAGGTGGAACTTAGGTGAGCTCACATGCTAATTAGAAGATAGAAAAAAGAATGATTGGAGAGATAATTGAGAAATGACAAAGAAAGCTTTATTTAGAAAAGGCTAATTAGAAGATAGAAAAAAGAATGATTGGAGAGAATTAAAGAAAAGATGTAATTAATCAATTAATTGAAAAGATCAATTAAAATAGATGGAATAGTTAACTGATTGAATGTTTTTTGGAAAAAAGAAAAGTGGAAGATTGAAATAGAGATTGGAAAGATAATTAATTTAATTAATTAATTAATTTAATTAATTAATTTGGCACGTGCTTGCACTTTGACTTTGATTTTCAATTTAATCTTTGCATCAGAATTTAATTCAAATATTGAATTTTTTTTAATTCAATTTGTTATTTGAATATATTTAGAAATTGACTTTGATTTTCAATTTGATTTTTGAAATCATGCACATATATTTGAAATTAGAAGAAATTAGAGGAATTGGAATTTGAATTTGAATTAGATGAAACTAGAAGAATAAATGAGTTAATTAAATAATTTCAAGATGAAAAAGCATGATTGGAGGATAATTGAGAAATGACAAAGAAAGCTTTATTTAGAAAAGGCTAATTAGAAGATAGAAAAAAGAATGATTGGAGAGAATTAAAGAAAAGATGTAATTAATCAATTAATTGAAAAGATCAATTAAAATAGATGGAATAGTTAACTGATTGAATGTTTTTTGGAAAAAAGAAAAGTGGAAGATTGAAATAGAGATTGGAAAGATAATTAATTTAATTAATTAATTAATTGAATTAATTAATTTGGCACGTGCTTGCACTTTGACTTTGATTTTCAATTTAATCTTTGCATCAGAATTTAATTCAAATATTGAATTTTTTTTAATTCAATTTGTTATTTGAATATATTTAGAAATTGACTTTGATTTTCAATTTGATTTTTGAAATCATGCACATATATTTGAAATTAGAAGAAATTAGAGGAATTGGAATTTGAATTTGAATTAGATGAAACTAGAAGAATAAATGAGTTAATTAAATAATTTCAAGAAACTATTTAATTATTTAGAAATTGAATTTAATTAAATAATAAAGATTATTCAAATTAAAGGATTAAAATCATAATTAATTAAATAATAAATATTTAATTAATATTTAGTAAAGGGTTAATGATTAATTGAATAGAGATAGAAATTGAAAATGAAATTTATTTAAATAATAAAGATTATTTAAATTGAAAGATTAATAATCACAATTAATTAAATAATAATAATATTTTATTTTTTGATAAAAGTGGAATTACCACTAAATTATATTAAAAAAATTATTTTTACATGGTGTTTGGTTCAACGAGCACTAGAGGGAAAGAGCAAGTAACAAAACCCTTCAGTATTGCTCCAAAAAACTTAAGGCCTACCTACCCATTACAAGAAGCCTCCTGAGCATAATTAAAAAAAACCTTCCATATTACATAGCAATTCCATTAGATACAAAAGAAGTTGCCATAAATGGCATACAAAAAGATATCAAATGTAATATCATTCTTTCAACTCACTATGAAGAACACCACAATAATGGAAGAGAAGACCATCTGTCGGTTACATCTATAAAACTGCAAAAAAATTGAACATCTTCACACCACCCCTGGCTACACAGAATAATTCTCCAATCCATTTATTAGCATAAAACTCAAGAAAAGAAACAAACCCATTGTAAGTGAGCATGCCATAATGAAAATCATGATCAGACAGAGTATAACCCAAATAAGAAGGAGAGAAGGATGCAGAAACCCTGATGGAATCAACAAGAGGCTGAGCCAAATGAGTAACCATAAGAAGAGCCATGCAAACAAAAGGAAAACTAGAAACCACTGCATATATCGCAACACCTGCAATTTCCATGATCCAAAACTCAACCACCACCTTCCAAGCCTCATAAAAATCATCTGAATGAAGTAGATTACAATCCCACCCAAGTTCCTCATCTTAGAATGCATGAAAAAGACAACCCTTGGAAGGAAAGAATCAACAAAAGGATGAAAAGCTAAGATCGGAGATATGACAAACTCATACATATCACAAACCAAAAGAAAGATGGCATCATAACAAATATTGCTTGGAGAATTGCTTGAAATATCATAGAACCTGAGATAAAAAACTCGCATACTCATAATTACCAAGCCAATGATCCCAAGATATGATCAACAACCGAGATAAAGAACTCACACACCCATAACACAGTAATGAGATAAATAATAAATTTTAATTAATATTAGAAAATGGTTTAAATGATTAAATGAAGATATAATTAAAATAGAATAATTAGTAAGATGATGAGGAAATATGAATTAGAAGAATAAGATTAATTAATTTAATTAAAGAATTAAAGAATTATTTAATCAATTAGAGGAATAATTAGTACATGATCAATGAGACATTTTTAGGTGTCTGTATTTGCCCCTCTTTAAGACAATGTTAAAACGATGTTGTTTCAAAGAAAATTAAAAAAATTATGCCCCAGTATGCCCCAGTAATAAAGGTAGGATGCCCCCTCAAGAGATTGTTTATGTATTAAAGGTATGAATGATCTCTCAAAAAAAGAAGAATGTTAGATAGAAGAATACTTAGTTGATTAGAGATAGAGATAGGTGATGTGAAGATGATATTGAGATAGAATATGAGAGAATGAACCTTAGAATGAAATAGAATGAATTAGATGATAGAAAATGATTTAGAAAGAGATGATGAGAAAAGAATCAACAAACTAGCAATAAGCAAATGAGATGAAATGAGAATGATTGATTCACAAACTCGTGTCATTATTTATTGCGCAATATATATTCATCACTGAGCCTTATTATTAAACAATGGAGCTTTGTACATCAGGGTATAAGGAACCAAGATGTAAAGATATCTCGTTGAAGAAACAAACACATAGTAGGCAAGGAGTGAAACCTCCATTCTGGGAATAATGCCAAGGGTCAAGGTATGTGTGGCATTCACAAGCTGAATGCTCCTATCAGAGACACCCACTAGAGAAATTTCCCTATAACTTCATTGGTTCACACCACAAATAGAAAACAAAGAAAAATATAATGCCCATCATGGCTCCTCTAGTCACTTGTGGACATCCTTGAGTAGCATAGGAACACAATTTGTCACCAAATGATAAAAGATAAAGACTAACCCGGACAAAATTTAGTAGCTATACTAATCTTGTGCCTTCGTCCTCAGTTGTGTGATGTGATAGTTGATAATTTTTTATCTCAAAAAGTTGTGGACCCGTTTAAGATTGACCTGTCTTCTTTCGAGTGTATCCTCTTCTATTTAAGACAAGATAATGATCACTTGATATGGATATGGATATGATATGATTGATAAGACAACTTGATCAGTTAATTGTAGATGTTTGACTGGATAGTTGTATCCTTTGTTAACTTCGTGCGAAGCATTTGCTAGATATCTACTAGGGTGTTTGATTCTCACGAGACATTTTGTTGGAAGTTTTTTGATTGATTTTGTGGATCGATATTTGAATGTTTTTGGATTTTTGTGGATTGATATCTGAATATTTTTGGTTGATTTTTTCAGGACATTATATGTGAATGTTTTGGGTATTTTTTCAGGACTTTGTATGATTTTTTCAGGACTTTATTTGAATGTTTTTGGATTTTTTACTATTTTTCAATGTTTTAGATTTTTGAAAGATTTTCCAAATGTTTTGGATTTTTTTTTTCTGTTTTTTTTTTTAGGATTTTTTTAGGACTTTATATGATTTTTTAGGATTTTTTTCAGGATCATATTTGATTTTTAGGATTTTGTGTTTTCCCAATGTTTTTCCTTTTTTCAGGATATTATTTGAATGTTTTTGGATTTTTTCGGCGATGCGCCTAGTGTGCAAACCTGCATGACATGATGATCTGCAGAATGTATGTGGAGACAATGAATTTTTGACATATGCAATATGCATGATGAAGATGCACTTCTTATTCGAACAAGGAAGACTATGTTTGTTTAGCATTTCGTAATACACCAATTGAATTGGAGGTACAAAACATTTCATAGATAAGCGGTCAATCGATCCTTAAGGTCCATTAGAACATCCAAATTAACACACTTAGTGACTAGGATTTACAAATGGAGACGCGGAAAAATTCCCCATTGGTTCTTGAAACTTTGATCTTCTTTTGCCCATGTGTGTGCAAATGAGTTAATTCTTGCTCTTGTGTTAACTAAAGATCCTTAGCATCCTATATGACTAGCTACGTGGATTATCCTAACTTCAAAAGCATCCTGAATAGAGCCTCACTACCAGCAAGCTTTTAGAGCTTCGACAAGGTTATAGACTGTAATTTCTCAAATATTGCTCCATTGCTAGCAAACGTCCATAGCCATGGTGGAGTTACTCGCATGTTCCCATAGTCAAGCTTTTCATCACACTTTGTATGCATGATATTTTAGTTATATATCATTGCTCTTTTTCCTTGAGACGAATATTTGGCATAGCTCTTTTTTTTTACATTTTCTTGCCTTGACTTGTAAGTAATGAAACCTACTTGGGTGTGATGATTACAGTGGTGTTGAAGTAGAATTTTAGATTATTCACTAGTCATATGATAAACTAGGTGTCTCGAATGAATTGGATATTTTGTTAATGTGTTTGAGATATAGAAATTGATAGATTTTGGTTTAACAAGTCTCAAATAGTGAAATCACTACCCAACCATAAGTAAAACATCGTCACATGGTGATGTTGAAAATGAATGACCTTAGGACCTCAAAGACTTCATGTCCAAATATCTAAGGAGACAACCCTTGTTTCTCTTGAATGCAAACAAATGATAAACTTGGACAGTTGCCTTGTTTTATTGATGTTGCCATATGTAAATGGAGAGACTATATGCCATGAAATTTGTGAATGTGATGTATTTGAAAAAGAAACTATATGTGATGCAATTCTTTGAATAAAATGAGATGCAATACAAAAAGTAAAACGTAAACTAACTCAACCCTTAGATATAATATCATTTAAGGTGCATGTTGTTCATAGGGTCAGGAAGTTCTGTGTAGGTAGTTCATTGGTCTTTGTTTGAAGAGTCTGATACAGATGTCTTTTCCAATAAGATATAAGGACTCAACTAAGTGTACAAGTTCAATATCTCCAATGTTGATTTCCTTAGTTTTTGGATTATGTGGATCATCAGAGGGAAATCCACCTCTGGAATCCATGAATTCAGTTATAGCCTTATCATTTTCAAATAAATCCAACTGTGGTAGACTCTCTTGCCCCTAATTTATCAAGTGTGGGTGTATGAGACAAATTGATTTTGGTTTTAAAATTGTGACATGAGTGGGTGCTATGCCTATTTTTATTGATGCAGTTGAAGGGTATGATGAAGCCAGCCGGGTGTCGATCTCATTAGCTAGTTTTATGCTTGTGCATGAAGAAGATGATGAAACAATTTGGGTGTTGCTTTCATCATCTGGTGCCATGCTTGTTTCTGTCACCATATTGACATGTGATAATGGCTCACATACAATTGTTGACAAGTCGCTCTGTGTAGTATGATCTAGATTGGTGATTTCATTGATAAGGGGTTCATGAACAACTTGTGTAGAGGGATTGGGATCGCTAGGAGAAATGGTAAATTCATTTGAGAGGGAATCTTGTGAGGGAAATGGAGGATTATGACATGGAGATGAAGGGATGGAGGGATCTTGATCAGGATCTGGATAAATAATGGGATATTGCTTAGGACATGAAGGTGAAGGAACACTTTGATCTTGACTTGGAAAGGTATTATTAGGAAGGATGAAATGTATGTCCTAATATTTTTTAGGAGGTGGATGTTGGATGGGACTTGAAAGGACACTTTGTTCTTGAGATGAAAGTGTATCATTATGAATGGAATAGAAAAGAGCAAGGGCATCATCATAATATTCTTGGTCGGTGGGATCTTGATCAAAAATTGGGTAGGATGGAAGTGTTTATTCTTGATCTTTATTTGTTTCAGGACTCATTTCTTCTAATTTAGGATCATCCTCTTGACACGGGGAAGGAGTTTGGATATCCATGGGAGATTATTGGAATGTTTCAACCCATTGGCCTAATAAGAAGTGATTTTGAATGGGACTCTCTTTGATAGGTTTTCTTGGAAATAGAATATAAGATGGCATTGGATCTTTAATTTATGAAGCATAGAAAGGACTAGCATCATGACTTGGATTAGATTGGATTTGTATTATGGATAGCCCTTGGGAGGTTGTGTTATTGGATAAAGAGGGAGTGGATTGCTCTTGTGTGACTTCAGGGTATGAGGAAATGGTGGAAGATATGGAGGCTACTTGAGGTGCAACATCTTGATGGGAAGAGTCATTTCTAGACATGGGCAAATGACCTTGTTGCATGATAGGTGACACATTGACCATGTTCAATTGATGTCCAAAGGGTGACATCTTTGTAAATACACTTGCATTCATTTAGGGAACTCTTGGTGGTGTATTTGAAGATAAAGGAGGATATTCACAAACATGTGATGTGACCAAAGGCAAAATTGACTATGTGATTGTGTGTGACTTTGGTAGTGGTTGACTTGTTTACATAATTTGCAGTGCTAAGAGTTGTGTCATTTGTTGTATTGGTTGTTGGACTTGCATTGTTGGATGTGTTTGTTGTTGATATTAGTTTCTCATCTTTATTTGTGTGGGAATAGCTAGTATGTATGATTTCATAATAAGAGCTCACACATCAACTGGCTCTAGGTTTGTAATGGGATCTCCAAATTTTTGAAATAGTTTGAACATATGGGATCTACTCTCTTCACCTTTTTTAACATTTTGTTCCAAGATCTCTATTTCTTGAGCTAGTTTCTCTTCAAGTGATGGAGAAATAGGTATGACACTTGTTTGCTCCTGATAAGTTTGATGCATGTTTGAGGACATGTACATGTTGGATTGAGATGATTGATTGTTTGGTTGCAATGACATGGTCCCACAAAAGTTGGAAGTTTGATAAGGGTGGTGTTGTCTCCTAGAAGTTTGAGAGCTTGTTTAAACCTTTGCACTATATGCCATTTTTATTTTTTTGGATTTTTTAAGTTTAGGGATGAAATGCAATGCAACTAAAGGACGAAAGTGCAGCCCTATTTTTCTTTGGATTTTGAGAATTTTGAAAATGGACAAATGCAACTGAGGATGACAAATGCAACCTATGTTTTTGGATTTTTTGATGAATTGGATTAAGGAACGACAAGATGAAATCCTAAGAACGATAATGCAACTTTGGACTTGGACTAGGGAACACCCTAATTTTAAAGATAATACAAAATGGAGATAATGATTTGACCCTATGTCTTATGAGGATGAAGACTATGCAAGGACTAAAACAAGGATTATGATGACTATGCAAGGACTTATGAAAATATTATGAAGATGCTAATGGGATGTAAATGAAGACTTTATAAGGGCTATGCAAGGACTTATGCAAATTCTAAGGACGTAAATGAGGACTGTGATGAGGATGATAATGAGGACTATGCAAGGTAAGGACATAAATGGGGACTATAATGAGGATAACAATGAGGACTATGCAAGGACTTATGCAAAGTAAGGACTTAAATGGGGACTATAATGAGGACGATAATGAGGACTATGCAAGACAATGTAAGGACTTATGTGAAGATTATGATGACGTATATGGGAACTCTATGAGGATGATAATGAGGACTATGCAAGGAATTATGCAAAGTAAGGACATAAATGGGGATGATAATGAGGACTATGCAAAGACTTATGCGAAGTAAGGATGTAAATGAGTACTATAATGAGGATGATAATGAGGACTATGCAAAGACTTATGCAAAGTAAGGATGTAAATGAGTACGATAATGAGGACAATGCAAACCCGAAGGACTCTAAGAAAACCTATGGTCACAAGTATGCAAAATTTTGGACTTTGCGGGACTGTCTGATGCTTCAAAGTAGACTATGTTTCAAGTAATTCTGATTGTAGGACAAGTTTGTTGTTTTTCAAATTTGAGAACAGTTGTTTGGAGATAAGTATAGTTGACTGAACTGTGTTCTAGCAAACTTTGAAAATTCAGAGATACGCAAGGTAGGGCATGAAATAGCCCAATACTGACTCAATACTGGTCTGGAACAATGATACACATAAAAGCACATAAGACAATCTTACGCTGGAAAGTGGACACCATTCAATGAGCCCCCACAACAAAAAACCAAAATAAGACAAACAGATAGAGAGTCTGGTAGCACTGGCTCCACTCCACGACACACACTTCTCAGGCATTCCAATCTCTCTTACCCTGAAGATCCGAAGATCTTATCACCGAGGGATTTCTATCTCATAATGCAAGGTACATGAGGGGTATCTATGGGGTATGATCTGCACTCTCGGAATCATTGAATGCGGGATTTGGGCTACTAAATTGGTTCTTATTGTAAATTTTGAGGGATACCGATCCAACAACAGATTCTCAGAGCAAGCCACTTAAGACATTAGTTGAGCTTATCGGTGCAGGGAAGGCCCCCACATACGCCAAATTCACTCAACACTCTAGCCTCTTGATCGGTATATTTATATATAGTGCCTCAAAAAACCCACTCGAGAGTACGCTGGGAGAGATGATATCCCCAATGCATCCCAATTTGAAGTACCTTTGTGGGGTGATGAAATCCTGAGTCAAAGATACCCCTCACTACTAAAATGAAAAAGTGGGTGTCGTTAGCACCTTTCCCTTTCTCCCAAGACCCCGAAGGTAGGTGGAAAGGTAGTTAATGCAACAATAGGTCCACCCCAAACACAACAAAAAATTTATTTCCTTTAAAAAATAGCAAAGTGTGAGTTATTCTATTGATAAGCCCGATTCACGTTCATTTTAAAAACCCAAACTTAGGTGTGAGATACGCATGTGCATGTCAATTTTAGAACACCAAACTGAAGTGTGAAAGCATTCATGTCAATTTTAACTAGATTTATTTTAAGCCCCAAATTTAAGTGTGAAGGCATGCATGCCCATTTTAACCAAATTTATTTTAAGTCCCAAATTGAAGTGTGAAAGCATGCATGTCCATTTTAACCAGATTTATTTTAAGCACCAAATTGAAATGTGAAAGCATGCATGTCAATTTTAACCAAATTTGTTTTAAGCACTAAGTTGAAGTCTAAAAGCATGCATGTCAATTTTAAACCCAAAATCCAAAAGCGATTTAATCGTAAAGGATCATGCAATCAAATTGTTAGTGGTGTCCAAAATAATATGGAATGATCAAGCCTTTGGAGAGGATTGATTGAGAGGTGCAACAGATTGATCAAGAGGTGGAACTCAGGTGAGCTCACATGCTAATTGATAGTTGAACTGCTAATTTGGAGGTGGAACTCAATTGATTGAATAGATAAATGAATTAACTGATTGAGAAAAAACTGATTGAAAGATGAAAAAGCATGATTGGAGGATAATTGAGAAATGACAAAGAAAGCTTTATTTAGAAAAAGATAATTAGAAGATAGAAAAAGAATGATTGGAGAGAATTAAAGAAAAAATGTAATTAAGCAATTAATTGAAAAGATCAATTAAAATTGATGGAATTGTTAACCGATTGAATGCTTTTTGGAAAAAAGCAAAGCGGAAGATAGAAATAGAGATTGGAAAGATAATTAATTTAGCATTTGCTTGAACTTTGACTTTGATTTTCAATTTAATCTTTGCAAGATAATTTAATTCGAATATTGAATTTATTTTGAATTCAATTTGTTATTTGAATATATTTAGAACTTGACTTTGATTTTCAATTTGATTTTTGAAATCATGCACATATATTTAAAATTAGAATAAATTAGAAGAATTTGAATTTGAATTAGAATTAGATGAAACTAGAAGAATAATTGTGTTAATTAAATAATTTAAAGAAACCATTTAATTATTTAGAAATTGAATTTAATTAAATAATAAAGATTATTCAAATTAAAGGATTAAAATCATAATTAATTAAATAATATTTAATTAATATTTAGTAAAGGGTTAATGATTAATTGAATAGAGATAGAAATTGAAAATAGAATTTATTTAAATAATAAAGATTATTTAAATTGAAAGATTAATAATCACAATTAATTAAATAATAAATATTTAATTAATATTAGAAAATGGTTTAAATGATTAAATGAAGATAGAATTAAAATAGAATACTTAGTAAGATGATGAGGAAATATGAATTAAAAGAATAAGATTAATTAACTTAATTAAAGAATTAAAGAATTATTTAATCAATTAGAGGAATAATTAGTACATGATCAATGAGACAGTTTTAGGTGTCTATAGTCGACAATTCATCCTTCCTCTTCCATCTTCAAGTAATACAATTTATTCTTCAAGAAAATCTAATTTAATAAATATTTTGTTTGATATATTTCACCAAGCTTAGTCCATGGCTTCTTTGCAGTGTTTTCTTCGTGGACATTGATCAGAACAGAGTCTGTCAAGCATAATTTGATTAGACCCTTGGATTTTTGGTGCATAACATCATACCGAGCCGTTGTAGTATGATCTGAGGGCCTTTGGACATTCACATCAATAACATCCCATAGATATTGATCTATTAGCAGATCTTCCATCTTCAACTTCCACATATCAAAGTTTGTTCCATTAAATTCCTCCACCTCTATTTTCCTTGATGAGTAACAAGATCAAAAAGTGTCTTCTACACAAGCTCCCACTCAAATCTGGATTAGTTCAAAAAACCCAACAACCCACAACTGAAACCAAATGTGATCGAGCTCTGATACCACTTGTAAGGAAGTCAAGTAGAATAACAACTTCCTACACTAACCTTGAGAGGAGGGTAATGCAAAAACTTTTGCAGATCATCACAACACTTATAGAAAATAGAAACAAATATAGTAACATTCAAACCATAACATAGTGATTTGCATGGCTAAAATCTTTTCAGGAGAAAAACTCCACAATCCAAAAGCCGCCCAATATATTATTCAACAATAAAAAATAGATTACAATATACTTGCAGAGAAAACTCTTCGTAGGAGTACCACTAATCAGAGATTCAAAGGTAACTCAATAACCATAAAACTCTTACACACAACCTCTCTCTCACACACCTTATATATAGGTGATACAGTATAAGAAACAGTCAAACGATATTACAAAACTAGGCTCTGATACTAATTGTTGGAATCAAAGAACACTGAGAGGGGGGGTGAATCAGTGTTCTACCAATTATTAAATTTTCTGACTTAACCTTAAACAACCAAAAGTATAAGCCTGAAACTGAAATGCAGAAACACAAAATAATCAACCACAAAATCATAACACCGAGATTTTTACGTGGAAACCCAAATGGGAAAAACCATGATGGGATTTTAACCCACAATATTATTCGACTATGGCCAATAACAAAATAATATTACATGAATGGGAATGCACTAGCATTCAGGCAAACTGCCTAGATCTTACAACTCAATTACAATAAGGGATATAACCTCGGAAGGCTCACTACCTTACAAATAATTTACAATGAATGAACTCCAAACCAGTACTGAACATGGCATAGTTGATGCTGATTTGAAGTAGTACATTGTATTGGATTTCATAATCCACTTTTGTAGTCAGTGTGACTCTTATTGAGTAGTGAGCTCTAGGCAGTTGGCCTTCCTACATGTGCAGGCCCCTCATTGTAAGTAATATTTATTCATTGGCCAGTGAGTGAATATTGTGGGTCACAAATCCCATCGAGGTTTTTTCCACACTGGGTTTCCTCATTAAACATCTTGTGTTATGGTGTGTTTTCTATGTTGTCTTTATTGTTCCTGTTTACTACATTAATTCTTATTTACCGATACACTATTTTGGAATGCAAAGTTCTTAATAAGGTTATATTTTGCAAACCAGTTAGATACTGATTCACGCCCCCCCTGTATCAGAGCCTGGTCCTCTATTTTCAAAAGCCTAATAGCTTGAGGAAGATTCTGACACCAGTACAGATGGAGAACTTAAGAAAACAATTGGAAGGAGCTCTTGTGGACTATGATGCAGAAAAGTTAAAGAATATCAAACTTGAAGATGATCTGAGGACTGCATAGGAATTCATTCAAGGACTTCAGGAGAATCTTACTATAGCTTGAAATAAAAGAAAAGAACTTCATGAGAAGATGCAGAATGATAATGATGAAAGGGAAACTCTTAATGAACTTGTGAACAAGTTGAGACAAGAAAACAATAATATGAAGAATGAAATGCAAGATATGACTATGAGGTTTTGTAAAGACATTGAAGAAAGGAAGAAGAATGAAGATGACTTGACTAGGAGACTCAATGATGCTAGAAATGAAAATCTAAGAATCAGTCATGAAAATGATATGTTGAAGACAGATTTGATTCACATGCAACATGATAAAACTAAGCTTATGAGACAAAAAGGAATTCTGGAAAATGAGTTGGTTACTGCAAATCAACACAAAGAGAAATTTAAGAAAATTTCAGAGGAACTTGATGATATGCTGAAAAGTCAAAAACCTAATGGAGATACTAATGGACTTGGATTTGAAGTTGGAGAAAGTTCTGGTACTGCAAACAATCATGATCACAACAAATCGGTAAGACAACCTAATGCTTACAAATTATATGGGAAATGCTTCAACTGTAACAAGTATGGTCATAGAGAAAATCAGTGTAGATCTAGAAACAATCAGAACATTAATGCACCCACCGGTCAATGTTCCAAATGCAACAAAGTTGGTCATAATTTAGAAAACCATAGAATGAATGTGAGATGTTATGTTTGTGGAATATTTGGGCACTTATCTAATCAATGCAGAACACAAAACGACATAGGATATAGAAAGGATATTCAAAAGAATAATGTGACTTGTTATGCTTGTAACAAAATTGGACATATTGCAAAATTTTGTAGAAGCAAGACTTCACCGACAAATAATAAAGGACCCAGTTTGAAAGGCAAAGAAAAGGTAGATGACGTAAAGCAAGAATTTTAAAAACAATGGATTAGGAAGATAGATCAGAATGTTGATAAGACTATTTCTTCACTGGTAGAACAAAGTATTACTCCACCGATAGGAGATTCTTCATCCCACTGAGAAGTAACCCTTGGGGGTATTGCAGCAAATTGAATATCATGCAAATTACCCTTGGTTGATGGTGAGAAGATAAATTTCTTCTTTACTGATAGATATGTTAAATTTTCACTTAACCAGTGAGCATTTAATGCGACTGTTGAAAGAAATTTCAATATAAATCATCATTTTTCCCTCATTTTTGATTCACCAAGCATTCAAATTAGCAAAGAGCGCAAAATCTAAGCAAAGGCATTCAAGGCAAATGTGTGAAGCGATTTCATTCAAGCATCCAAACATTATCAGGAAGCTAAAGGTATTTTTCAAATGGCTTCTTCTTTTGCTCCCAAATTTATTGCAAACCCTACTATTGTGGAAAACCTAAAACACCCTAGGCCTGTGTTTAAAATTATTCCCGAAGTAGCTAAGCAAGATGATTCCATAGAAGTATTTTCAAAGATTCCTAAAGGTCTAGCTTATGCTGAAGACCCTAGGATATATATTCATTGCAACATTGAAGAATTAGGCTCTGAGGAATTGTTGAAAATGTTTAAAATAGTAATTTGTGATGAAAATGGCATTGTCAAACCTGGACATAAGATTGTGGAGACTTTAGGTTTTATGGAAATATTGAATATCCCTGAATCTTCAGAAGTAGTGAGAATTGTCCTAAGTAGGGCACATGGAGAATTTCTATGGTTAGACTCTATTTGCAAGTTCACCCGGCAAGCAATTAGGGCAGTAACAGGTTTACCCTCCACTGGCAGTAGACCAAACAAAACAAAGAAAGTTCCTAACAATAAAGTCATGACCCTAACTGGAGCAACATTTGATAGTAGATCTCTAAGAGTGAATGACATCAAAGACATCAATGTGAGGTTCATAAGTATGGTTTTAGGTTACAAAACTACACATGCAAACAGACTTAATTCAGTTTCTAGTATTTGCATTAATAGTGCATATGAAATGGTCAACAATAATGCAATGATTGATGTATGTGAATGGCTGAAGGATGAACTCATTGATAATTTGAAATAGATAAAAGGAGACAAGAAAGGGACATTTTGTTTTGGTAATCTTTTAGTATGCTTAATGTTGTATTTCACAAAGGAAATTCCCAGTATAGGATAGAAAGACTTTAGATATGACATACTGGTAGGAAAACAATTACAGGAAGCTTTCATTGGCATGGGTATTGCTAAGGACAGTAGCATAACTGAATACTTTAAAGATTTTCAAGCCAAAATGAAAACCAGAGAGACTACCACAGAGTGTAGTGGATAAATATAACAAAGAAATTTGTTTTGTAATCAAGAAGGATGAGACATGGATGGAAGTTGTACTTCCTAGAACTGTATGGGTAACTGAAATGGGCTATGAGGTTTATCTCAACATAATTGAGACTTATGCAAAAGCTTTGTTAGATGCACCAAGAGAACCAACATAAGAAGTTTTTGGTAGTGCAGAAACAATTGAAAGTGATGTGAAAACAATGAAGCAAAGGAAGAAAAGAGAGAAATATATAAGAGATGCATCAAAATAGGTAAAGGAAATCAAGGAAAATGTTATGAACATTACTAGTATAATGCCTAGTGAGCTGGAAGGACTACAACCGGAGGCACGCATTTCACCGGTTGTCACATCTTCTCACAGTGAGATACCAGCTGAATTCAAAAGAGTTGAAAGGAAGAGAAAACCTTCACCGGTACCCTCTCCTCCACCCAAAAGAACAAGGACCTTAAGGAAGAAACAACAGGTAGTAAGGAAACTGGCTAAGAAACTAACTCCCAAGAAGAAATAGAAACAGGTCATACCTCCATTGGATAATTTACTAAATGAAATAACTGATGATGGCAATTTGGCTAATGTGAGCAAATTGTATAATATATTCAATGATTTAGAAAAGGAAAGAATTGAAAATAGTATTATCTTACATCTGGATATATATAAGAAATTTTTAATTGAAGTTGTGGATGACTTGCCTAATGAACTGTATAGGAGAGTAGATGCTAAGAGGATTGCAGTAATGGAACTGGACACATTGTCCAAATTTATTACTGACAATGTAATAACGGTTGATAAGGTGAATGAGGACACATTCAAAGAGAAAGTTGAAAAGGAGAAAGATAAATTCATTGAGGATACAATAAAGAAGTGTAAAGAACACATAAATACACTATTACCAGCATTGATCACTACAATTTTGGAATATAAAGAGTTGTACAGAAAACATGCAGACCACATCTTTTGACAAAGGATATAGAAAAGGAGATAAGAAGAGTACATAAAGAAATAGATGATATAGCTGATAACATAATTGGTTCATCTGAACCTATATCAGTTATTGAGAAGGAAATAGCAGGTTTTGAGGAGAAATTGGAAAAATTTGAGAAAGAGAAGGCAAGGATTAAGGCTAATGCCAGAGAACTTAAGTATAAACTTGGTCCCAAATTGGACAATCTTATCTCTCTGAGAAATGAAATCTCTAAGGCATTACTTCAAGGAGAAAGATCACCAGAAGAGCACATACACAATCTCACCGACATGATCCAATAGAGTGAGGCAACCCTTAACGACAACAATAGATTCATGCAGAGTTTAAATTTGGTTTTAGCAGACATATTTCAGATTGTAACCAACCAGTTACAAACTTTGAGGTGAAATTTTTGCACTCGTTTGACAATTGTTGACAACCTTTGTCATTGATGTCAAAGGGGGAGTAGTGGATAGAGAAAAATGATTATTCAGAGGAGATCATCTGCTCAGGGGGAGCACATAGTTTTGGTAGCTTTTTGGACATCGGTTTTTGGAAACAGTTTTGGGATTTTTCTCATGAGTGTTGCCATCAATGCCAAAGGGGGAGATTGTAGGAATTCTACACTCTTATGAGAATAGTTGGTGTTGTCATTGATGGCAACCATCTAGAAACCTTCTAGGATTCATCTGGTAAGCCACAGACACTGGCATAGACATCTACATACACCGGCAGACACTTCACTGACAGCGGCTACAATGCATACTGACACCCCAGCTGATAGGGAATAAACTTTTGTTTATTGTATTTAAATGTAATTATCTTTTGTAAAGCCGACATGGCATACTGTAAAAGACTCATATATATGTATGAGATCTTATAGGTCATTTTGTGTAGTAAGGTAGTATGCATGGATAGAATGTATGGATGATATTTTGTATAAGGAGATATAGTTGACAGCAAAGGTTTTGGTTATATAATGAGCTTAAACCGGTATTGAACCTGACATAGTTGATGCTGATTTGAAGTAGTACATTGTATTGGATTTCATAATCCACTTTTGTAGTCAGTGTGACTCTTATTGAGCAGTGAGCTCTAGGTAGTTGGCCTTCCTGCATGTGCAGGCCCCTCATTGTAAGTAATATTTATTTATTGGCCAATGAGTGAATATTGTGGGTCACAAATCCCACCGAGGTTTTTCCCATACTGGATTTCCTTGTTAAACATCTTGTGTTATGGTGTGCTTTCTATGTTGTCTTTATTGTTCCTCTTTACTGCATTAATTCTTATTTACCGGTACACTATTTTGGAATGCAAAGTTCTTAATAAGGTTAAATATTCTGCAAACCGGTTAGATACTAATTCACCCCCCCCTCTTAGTATCTTTGGGACTATCATTAATCCTAACAACAACTCACTCATATTAATTCATACCATACATCAAAAATATCTTCTGCATCGGTCTTATATATCCGCAATCACAAAAAGGACAATTTTCAAGTCGGCTTGTAATGTAACATGTAATCATGAGTCGGATTGACTAGATCACCAAAAAGATGATGAAATGATGTTTATATTTTTGCCCTATCATGCCATGCACGATTCATAATACCATAATCACTAGAAAGCTTCCGCACCAAAACTGCTCTGCTCAACTTGAAATACCGGTTAACTGGTTACCAATTCACATCCTTTTCTGGTTATCAAGATCTATATCTACCGGATATAATTCCATGAAGATTTGAAATCAATGAAAATCCTTAAAGAAATAATCAAGCATCATTATCCACTAGATGAGTGTCAATTTCCAACAATTAAAACCTTTTGCATAGCTGCACCAACACCACTTAATCAAATCTTCATCTATCAACATGCTAACTCTCAAGAACACTTATCGGTAGAAACTCAAACAAGAAGGATAGCTTGTGGAGCATAAAATCATGAACCATTTGAAATAAAGATACACATGAACATCCCAAACACTCTCCCAAATCTACAACATAAGATATGATCACACTGAATCTCAATGAATCAATCACCAGAACAGTACAACACTAAAAACCAATCTCCATACCAGAATCCTCAACTCAATCAAATCATCACATAGCATCATGGAATCAATAAAGAATGAAGTATCTCTAGTTGATTCAATATTCCAAAGAAATAAAACAACTAGATCAACTCACTGCAAACACCAGATCACCAAAATAATTCTCTGCAACACCAAAACATAGGAATATGTTGACATCAATGACAACAAAATATCCTAACAATAGCAATGTCCAATATATCTATCAACTAAAATCCATCTGGTTTCTCTATATAAACTTCCTCTTCCAACTCATCATTAACAAAGGCTACCTTGACATACATGTGATAAACTTTGAAATCTTTGTAGGCAGCATAGGCAAGAAATAATCTAACAGCTTCAATTATTGCCACTGGAGAAAAAGTCTCCTCAACATCAATTCCTTCCATATGAGAATTTCCCTAGCAAACAAGTCATGATTTGTTCCTAACAACTTCAACTTGTTTATCCAATTTGTTTCGGAAGACCCATTTAGTTACTATTACATTTTTATCCTTAGGTCTGGGAACAAGAATCCATGTATTATTCTTTTCAATCTGGTTCAATTCTTCTTCCATTGCTTTAACTCAATTTTCATCTTTACATGCTTCACTAACATCCTTAGGTTCAAACTTAGAAATCAAGGAATACTCTCAGTAATTCTTCTCCTAGTCATCACACCTTTATTCTTATCTCCTATGATCTAGTTTTCTGAATGATTCAACCTCACATACCTGGGAGTCTTAGAATTTTCTTGATTTTCACACTCTTGAGCTCTTTCTTCTGCACTAGTACTTGTACCTTCTCCTTCATTCTTGGGTTTTTTTTCAGAAAAACGCAAATTTGATTATGGTTATGCACTTGCTTTCCTTTATCTAAAGTAGCATCTTGATCATCTGAATCATATCTGGAGCATCTAATCTATCTCACATTGCTTTCATCAACTTTCAGATTTTTACTTTCAACTATCTTTCTCAATCTCTTATTATAACACCAGTAGGCCTTTCCCTTAGTAGAATAACCAAGAAAGATTCCTTAATCACATCTAGGATCAAAATTCCCTAAATCTTTATCTCTTTTGATATAACATTTACTTCCAAAAATTCTAAAATATCTAACTATGGGAACATGACCAAACCATAACTCATAAGGAGTCTTTCTAGTATCACCTTTGATATGCACCTGATTAAAAGTGTATACAACAGTACTCACAACTTCTCTCCAGTAGATATGCAGAACATTTCCTTCAATCATCATGGTTCTAGCAGCTTCCTGAATTGTCCCTTTCTTCCTTTCCACAACACCATTTTGCTGAGGGGTCTGCGAAGAAAATAACTGTCTCTTCACCCCATCCTTTTCGTAAAAAGCATTGAACTCACTGGAAGTGAATTCACCACCTTTGTCAGATGTCAAACACTTCAGCTTTAATAATATCTCTATCTCAACCATAGCTTTGAAAATCTTGAACTTCTCCAATGCTTCAGACTTCTCCCTTAAGAAAGTAACCCACATCATCCTTGAATAGTCATCAATCAACAACATGAAATACTTGCCACCTTGCAAGCTTCTCACTTTAGAAGGACCACACAAATCAGCATGCAAAAGATCCAACAATCTATTAGAACTATACTATTTACTTTTAAAAGTAACTCTTGATTATTTTCCTAATTGACATTCCTTGCATATCGGATTAGTAGGCTTTACCAACTGAGGAAGATCTCTCACTGCTTAAGTGGAACTTATCTTAACCATGCAATCAAAATTCACATGACACATCCTTCTATGCCATAACCAAATTTCATCAATATGACCAATCAACAACTTTTACCACTAGCATTCAAGTGAAAGATATTACCTTTAGTCTTTGTTCCTCATGCAATCTCAATTCTGGAACCACTTAAGATTTTACATTTGACATTCTTGAATTGTAAATCATATTCCTTTTCGACCATCTATCCAACACTTAAAATATTATGCTTTAGACCTTCAACATACAAGACATCATCAGTATTGTGCTTACCAGCAAAAGAAATGGAACCTCTACCATGGATTATACCAGCTTTGTCATCACCAAATCTTACTACACCACCATCATACTTTTACATACTCATAAACCTACTCTTATCACATGTTAGATGATGCAAGCATGTGATGAATAATGATAAACAACAAATACCCTAACTGGTACTAAGAGGGGGGGTGAATCGGTACAGACAAAAAATTTCTCAACAACTTATCAAGTTAAAGCAATACCAACTGGTTGTCTTCATCACTAAACTTAACCATGGCAATACTGATTAGACACAGTAAGACTTCAAACAACATAAACTAATAAGTCTGAACCCTTCAAATACATTCAATATTTGATAGAAACTTCACCTATAAACATATGCATGTGGTGTAATAGTAATACCATCACCTATTAGCTCTATATGCATTATCTCTCAAACAAAGAACCCTTAATCATCACATGAAAAATGCACAACAACTGACACACAGATTTTTCACGTGGAAACCCAAATGGGGAAAAACATGATGGGTATGAATACCCACAAGCTTTTTTTTGAACTCTTTTGAAGCTCGCTCTGTTAGAAGCCTAGTTTGGTTAAAGACTTTACAATAAGGTTCTACTAGGAGCCAATCCTGTTAAAGATCACCCAGTTAAGGGATGGTTATATACCCTATTAAAGGTTGAAACTGTTACAAGCTAGGGTTGTCGTTGCACCAAAAGATCGACCTATCAATGCTCGATACAACCACTAGACTTATAGAATCCATAGGAGGTTGTTAAACCATGTCGTGAGTCCCCATGAGGGACACTCGACCACTGCCAACAATCCCCTCCCAGCATCACTCACTGTGGCCTATGTGATTTGAACCTGTGACCAAGCTCTGATACCACTTGTTACAAGCTAGGGTTTTCGTTGCACCAAAAGATCGACCTGTCAATGCCCGATACAACCACTAGACTTATAGAATCCACAGGAGGCTGTTAAACCATATCACGAATCCCCATGAGGGACACTGGCCCACTGCCAACAAAAACCCTGTTAAAGGTTACCTTGCTAGAGGATTTAAAGAACTCAATAAACTTGAGTCACATAGTTAGAGGATTTACAGTAAGCCTGTTAAAGCTACCCGGTAAAGGGATTTTCCAACTGTTGAAATGGTTAGAAGACAATAGGTAAAAACTCTGATCTGATAGTAGCACTACATGCCAAGGCAGATCCTTTTCAGTTCCTCTACTTCTACAATCACACTCTATAGTTTTCTTTTACTAGTCTGGCAAGTATCTCATCACTTGGATACACACACAACATTTCCCAACAACTTACAATAACAAACATCATCGACCTTATAGACAATAATTAGGTCGGTAGCATAAACCCTAAGCATCTTAGGTTTACAATACAAGCGGTCCAATCCTGACTGTCCAAACACTTTGCATAGAGCAATACAATCTCAAACAGATCACAAGACAATCTGCATTGTTCAATATTTACCACACATGGGAATCAGTAACTCATCACGCTTTCTTCTCATACCGCCAAGAAGTATATTCATTCTCGAGGTAGATTTTTAATGCAGTCGATCTTTTCATGCAAGATCCTTAAGGAAATCCTTCACGTGCACAAAGCTGACATGGTACCTTGATCTCATCCTCATCTCTAGCTAACTCATCACAGAATGTCATCAGTTGCATCGCACAAGATGGATTGTCAAACCAGAAACCCTAGAGCTGAGACTACCAACCGGTAGTTGCACTTAGTGAAACCCCAACACCGGTTCACTATATTTCTTCATATCGGTTCACCAACATCTTTCAATCTGTATATTGGTTTACTTACACTTATTGACATCAATGACAACATACATTATCATCATATCAACATGTCGGTTCATCATATGCCAACAATCTCCCCCTTTGGCATTGATGGCAATACTTAGTGTAGCATTGCAACTGTAGACATCATAGACCAGTGTATCTTAATTATCAGATATCCTCTCCCCATACATTAGATATCTTCTCCCCCTTTGACAACAATGCCAAAGTGGAGGCACAAGCTTCCATCCTCTGCTATGTTGCTCCCCCTATGGATTACCATCCTTCAACACATCAATCCAGAAAGATTTGACAGTGTAGTACCTAACTGATGTGGAGCACACAACTTTAGTTGACTTCATGAAGGGGCAGAACCCCTAATTCACCTCTCAAATAGGTAAATGTAGTCTTCGGTAAGGGCGTAGTGAATATATCTGCTAGTTGCTCCTTACTGGAAACATGTTGTAGTACAACCTCCTTATTCTGAACTTTCTCTCTCAAGAGGTGATATTTAAGCTCAATGTGCTTAGTTCTAGCATGCAATATCGGATTCTTGGAAATATTTATTGCACTTGTGTTGTCACAAAATATATTCACCGGTTCAGATACAGGTACTTTGAAACCTTCCAATACATGTTTCATCCAGATTGCTTGAGTGAAGTTTATAAATGCTACCATGTATTCTGCTTCAAGTTTAGACTGAGAAATACAACTCTTCTTATTACTTGTCCATGAAACTAGTCTTCCACCAAGAAAGAATGCTCCACCGGTTGTGCTCTTCTGGTCATCCACATTACCTACCCAATCAGCATTAGTATATACTTTGAGGTTATAGTCACCATTATATGGATACCACAATCCATAGTCAATTGTCCCTTTCAGATATCTAAGAATGCTCTTGACAGCTACCAAGTGGGATTCTCTTGGACTTTTCTAAAAATGAGCTACTATGCCTACTACATGAGCAATATCTGGTCTGTTGTGCACCACATAGTGCAACTTACTGATCATTGATTATTACTCCTTTTCATTTACCAACGTTGAATCATTTTCCTTAGTTAGTTTACAACTGGTCACCATCGGTGTACCAACCAGTTTGCTCTCCTCCATGCCAAAGGTCTTCAATACCTCTTTGACATACTTGGACTGGGTAATAAAGATACCCTCTTTCATTTGTTGAATCTGTAAACCAATGAAGAACTTTATCTTTCCAATCAAAGACATCTCAAACTCTTTCTTCATTTCATCTGCAAAAGCATGACTCATTTTATCATCTCCTCCAAAGATTATGTCATCTACAAATACTTCACATATCAGAATCTGATCACCTTCAGATTTTAGATAGATGTTGCTATCCTCACTTGTTCTCTGGAATCCAATCTTCATAATATGAGAGTGTAACCTTTCATACCATGCCCTAGGTGCTTGTTTCAATCCATACAGGGCTTTGTGTAATCTACACACCATGTTACTATCTTGTGATAAGACAAACCCTTCTGGTTGCTCAATATACACTTCCTCTTCTACGATTCCATTAAAAAATGCAGACTGCACATCCATCTAATAAACCTTAAATCCTTTAAATGTTGCAAATGCAAGTAGCATTCATACACCTTCTAGTCTAGCCACAGGAGCAAAGGTTTCTCCATATTCTTCTCCCTCCTCTTGAGCATATCCTTTGCATACAAGTCTTGCCTTGCTCCTTACAACTGTGCCTTCTTCATTTAGCTTATTCCTGAAGACCCATTTGGCACCTATGACATTTTTGTCTTCTGGTCTAGGTACTAGAGACCATGTTGCATTGTTTTCTATCTGGTCTAGCTCCTCTTCCATTGCTTTAATCCAGTCTTCATCTATAAGTGCTTCTTTGGAAGTCTTGGGTTCTAATTCAGAAATCATGCAAGAGTTTTCTTTCACTTTTCTTCTTGTGAGTATCCCTGCATCTTTATCTCCTATGATTTGTTTCGGATCATGATGTAGTTTCACATATTTAGGAATGACTCTAGCTTGATCTACTAGCTTTTCTTCTTCTCCTTCACTTACCTTTTCTTCTTCTTCTCCTACTGCAGCTTCTACCGGTAAAGGAACACTGAGATCTTTACTTGTTTCTTTCTTAACCAGTTCCCAGAAGGCTATACCGGGTTCATCTTCCACTTCTTCACTGTAGGTTTCCTCAGGTTCCTTAGGGGATTCATCAACCTTGACATTGATACTCTCAACAAATTTTTGTGTTCTATTGTTGTAGTACTTGAGAGATTTTCTCTTAGTGGAATATCCCAGAAATATTCCTTCATCACTTTTAGCATCAAATTTGCTCAAATGCTCACCTCTCTTGATATAGCACTTACTCCCAAATACTTTAAAGTAACTCATAGTGAGAGTTTTCCCGGTCCAATACTCATAAGGGGTTTTAACTCTACCTTTCTTGATGAGTACCCTGTTCGTAGTATAGACTGTAGTGCTCACTACTTCTCTCCAAAAAGTGTGAGCAACCTTTCCTTGGATCAACATTGTTCTAGCCGCTTCAACTACAGTCCTATTATTCCTTTCTATTATGCCATTCTATTGTGGTGTCCTTGAGGCAGACAATTGTCTCTTGATACCGTTATCTTCACAGTACTTGTTGAATTCATCAGAAGTGAATTCGCCTCCTTGATCAGTTCTTAGGCATTTTATCTTTTGACCACTTTCCTTCTCTATTAATGCTCTAAAGGCTTTCAACTTTCCAAACACCTCAGACTTGTCTTTCAAGAATGTGACCCACATCATTCTTAAGTAGTCATCAGTAAGAATCATGAAATACCTATCTCCCTAAATACTTCTAGTTTTCATAGGACCACACAAATTAGTATGCACAAGGTCAAGTAAGTTTTCTGCTGAAAAAGACTTACCTTTGAAAGTTGAGGAAGACATCTTCCCAAGTTGACATTCTCTACACAAGGAATTCTCCGGTTTGTTCAGTAAAGGCAATCCTCTTACTGCCTTGATCTTACTAGCCTTTACAATATTATCAAAGTTCATATGACAAAGTCTCCTATACCATATCCAACTGTCATCAAATTTAGCCATTAGACATCGACTTATCTTGGCATTCAACTGAAATAAGTTACCTATGGTCTGCTTACTGGTGGCAATAAGTTCACCACTCTTTCCAATTATACTGCAGACTCCACCTTTGAATAGAATGAGTCCTTTATCATTTAGCTAAGTAGCACTCAACAGGTTATTCTTAAGACCTTCTACCCAGTAGACATCATTTGCACTGCTCTTTCCATTCATTGAGATGGATCCTTTACCTTTCACCAAACATGGTACATCATTACCAAATTTAATAACACCTCCATCATATTCTTCTAGAGATAGAAACTTTCTCCTATCACCAGTCATGTGGTGAGAACAACCACTATCAATTATCCACTCATTATAATTGTCAATGTGAGAGACAAGTGATTTCTTGTCAGACACTTCTTCCTTCATAGCTACAAATACTATGTCTTCATTTTCTTCATCCTTGGATTCTTCATCAGTAACACCTTCATCCACTGCAACAAGACAATTTCTTGTATTTCCTCCTTTATACTTTCTAAACCTCTCCGGTTTATCCTTATTTTCATTGTTAGGATAGTTAACAGCTATATGTCCTATCTTATTGCAGGAAAAACATTTCAAAGGAAGTTTACCTCTGTATTTTCCAGTACCTTTTGGAAGTCTCTTGGCAAGAAGAGCTTCAAACTCCATCAGAATTTCTTCATCATCCATACCCTTGCTTTGCATGGATTCATAACTGGTACTTGCTTCTTTTCCTTTTCTAGTTGGTGAAACAGATGCTCTAAAAGCTAACTCAGTCTTCTGAACACTTCCATCATAGCTATTCAACTCATATGCAGTTAACTTTGCAATGATAGAGTCTAAGGATACCTTGATTTTATCAATAGACCTTAGTTCCTGGATAGCAAAAACTCTGATTGCATAAACTAGTAACAATGATCTCAATAATTTACTGACAACGGTGGGATCATCAATCATTCCACTAGTTCTCTTTATATCTCCAACAACAGTCTTGAGTCTTATGCCATATTGCTGAATGGTCTCACCTTCAAACATCCTCATGTCTTCAAATTTTCCTCTAAGACTCTTTTCCTTAGCTTTCTTTACATGTTCATCACCAACATAAATAGTTTCCAATGTGTCCCATACATCTTTAGGAGTGTCCTTATCTTGTACATCAATGAACTCAATATCAAACAAACTGCTAATAAGAGCTTCCATGACTTGCCCATTTTCTTGAATCTCTCTCTTCTGATCATCAGTCAGAGTGCCAGTGGGAATCACATAGGCATTCTCAACATAGCTCCAGTGTTGAGCACCCAAACTCTTGATATAGATCTTCATTTTGTCCTTCCATATTTTGAAGTTATCTCTATTGAACTTAGGACCTTCCCTCTTCATCCTTAAGGTGGGATCTTTTACCTCAAGCGGTTAAGCTTATATCACCAAGGACCTAGAGTTTCTCTGATACAAATTGATGAATAATGATGAACAACAGATACCCTAACTAGTACTAAGAGGGGGAGTGAATCAGTACAGACAAAAAATTTCTCAACAACTTATCAAGTTAAAGCAACACCAACCGGTTGTCTTCATCACTGAACTTAACCATGGGAATACTAGTTAAACACAATAATACTTCAGACAACATAAACTGGTAAGTTTGAACACTTCAAATACATTCAATATCTGATAACAACTTCACCTATAAACATATGCATGTGGTGTAATAGTAATACCATAACCTATTAGCTCTGTATGCATAATCACTCAAACAAAGAACCCTTAATCATCACATGAAAAATGCACAACACATGACACACAAATTTTTCATGTGGAAACCTAAATGGGAAAAACCATGGTGGGGATGAATACCCACAAGCTTGTTTTTGAACTCTTTTGAAGCTCGCTCTATTAGGAGCCTAATCCAGTTAAAGACTTTACAATAAGGTTCTACTAGGAACCGATCCTGTTAAAGATCACCCGGTTAAGGGATGGCTATATACCCTGTTAAAGGTTGAAACCCTGTTAAAGGTTACCTTGCTAGAGGATTTAAAGAACTCAATAAACTTGAGTTACCTGGTTAGAGGATTTACAGTAAGCCTATTAAAGCTACCCGATAAAGGGATTTTCCAACTGTTGAAATGGTTAGAAGACAACAAGTAAAAACTCTGGTCTGATAGAAGCACTACATGCCAAGGCGGATCCTTTTCAGTTCCTCTACTTTTGCAATCACACTCTGTAGTTTTCTTTTACTGGTCTAGCAAGTATCTCATCACTCGGATACACACAACATTTGCCAACAACTTACAATAACAAACATCATCGACTTTATAGACAATAATTAGGTCGGTAGCATAAACCCTAAACCCTAAGCATCTTAGGTTTACAATACAAGCGGTCCAATCCTGACCGTCCAAACACTTTGCATAGAGAAATACAATCTCAAACAGATCACAAGACAATCTGCATCATTCAATCTTTACCACACATGGGAATCAGTAACTCATCACACTTTCTTCTCATACCGCCAACAAGAATGTTCATTCTCGAGGTAGATTTTTAATGCAGTCGATCTTTTCATGCAAGATCCTCAAGGAATCATTCACGTGCACAAAGCTAATGGGGCACCTTGATCTCATCCTCATCTCTTAGCTAACTCATCATAAAAATGTCATCGGTTGCATTGCACAAGCTAGATTTCCAAACCGAAAACCCTAGAGCTGACACTACCAACTAGTAGTCGCACTTAGTGAAACCCCGACACCGGTTCACTGCATTTCTTCATACCGGTTCACCAACTTCTTTCAATCTGTATACCAGTTTATTTACACTTATTGACATCAATGACAATATACATTATCATCATATCAACATGTTGGTTCATCATATGCCAACAACATCCACTGTCAATAACCCATTCATCTTTCTCTTCAAATTTAGCAGCCAAAGTTTTCTCCACATTAATGCAACTCGTAGAATCAATAGGCACTAGATCATCTTCCTTGATAGCAATAAACACCCATTCATCTCTTGAATTTCCCTTATCATATTCATCATCTGTCACACCTTTATGAGCAACATAATACCATTTCTTATGATATTTAGGCTTGTATGGTTTGGACTTACGAACTCTTTCCGGACATCTTGAGGCAAAATGCCCTATCTTATTACAAGAAAAGAATTTAAGAGGTAGTTTTCCTTCATACTTACTGGCTCCTTTTTGAAATCTTATGGCAATCAAGGCTTCAAGATCCTCAATCTCTCTCTCTCTTCTTCTTCATGTTATCTCATCTCCTTCTCATATATGGACACCCTTGTAGAACTTTCTCCCATATCATATTCATGCTTCCTAGAAATAGTAGCTTTGAATGCACATTCTGATTTAGGAAGAGATTCACCAAATTTTCTCAACTCAAAGGAAACAAGCTTTCCAATCATCATGTCTCTAGTCACATTTGTCACAATCTGGATCTCCTCAATAGTAGCAGCTTTGTGCTTGTAAGCAAGAGGCGAGGATCTCAACACTTTAGCTACAATCTATGATTCTTCCAACACTCCACCAACACATCTGATATTCAACACAATCTCATTCACTTTTTGCATAAAAGAAGTAATATTCTCATCTTTTGCCATCTTCAACATCTCATACTTTCCTTTTAGGCTCTACAACTTAACAACTTTTACATGGTTGTCACCTTCATACAAAGTCTCTAGCTTCTTCCAGATCTCATGAGAAGTCTGCAAATCCATAACATCAGTCATTTCAGAATTAGTCAAGGCACTCAACAACTCTTTCTTAGCTCTAATATTGAATTCAATTTCCTTTATCTCATCCAGAGTTGTAGGACCATTCATAGGAACATTATACACATTTTTAGTAATCTTCACCGATGCATCTTAAGTGACACTCCATCTGGTTTTTCCAAAGAGCATAGTTCATTCCATCAAATCTCATACTATCCTTCTTGTAAGAATAGCTTGCTATCCTAGATCACCTCAAGCGGTCAAACTTCTTTCAAAGGATCTAACTTTGATACCAATTGTTGGTAACAAGGCAAAAAACTGAGAGGGTTGGGGGGGGTGTGAATCAGCTTTCTCAAAAGCTTTACTTAACTCAAACTCAATTTTAGATCTAATAATTAATAGTGAAAGCACAAATCAATACCACATCAATAACACATATAACACCAAGATTTTTCATGTGGAAAAGCCGGTCAAGGGAAAAACCACTGCAAGAACCTACCCACAATATGGTGATACCCTATTAGAAGTATATGGAATATTAAAATGGAGAATGCACATGCATTTAGGCACACTGCCTAGATCTCACTACTCAAAATATATAACAACAAGGGCTGCAACCCTTGGCAAGACTCACTGTCTTACAAAAACATTCGGAGTACATCCAGAAGATCATGAATTGATAGAATAGCATCTCCTCATGCCTAGTTATAGTTCCGGTTAAGCACATAACACATATATTGTTCCTACGCACTTATTCACACTTTTTTGTACTACTTAACTACTTCTGAAAGATCAAAACATTATTCACACACATAGATACCTCTCTCACATGAGTATTACATTTATTTATACATATCATAATTCTATCTTTAAAGATTGGCTCAACACACATCACAATTTACAAAGCTATAACCATACATGCCACAAAATTACATGCATACCAAAACAATGTTGACTAAGACATAGTATGGACCTAAATCACCACCTCGAACAACAAACACATCCAAGAATTATTCCTTGAACATCCGCAACACGCTACAATCACCATATCGGCCAAGAACATTAAGAAAACCATTGAATCAAAGAAAATCATCATAACACGCACAACAATCAATGTGGACCATCAACACGGATATGACACGATCTAGAAACATCCACAAGTATCATGAATTACTACAATAACAACCACAATTTTGCCACTTAGTATAATCTCCATCATCATTATACCGAACCTCAAGAACGCTAACTCAACTGTCTGTCAAACTAAAAGATTCACTTGCGGACCTCCAAATCACAAACCATCTAAATTGACGACACACCAGAATATCCCAAACACTCTGCCAAATCTGCAAACCAAGATATTGCAAAGTGGAGCAAAATCTAGAACATTGACCAACACCGAACAACTAAAAAACCAACTGGAATACCAGATCTCATAACTCAATCAAATCACCATGCAAACCTTTGAAACTCTAGCCGAATCAACTAGAGATACTTATCTCAAAACCCTTTAATCCGCAACAACTCATCTATAATATACTGGCCAAACTAACTCATTTAATCTTACTGTAACACTAGATCACACAAAGGAATATGTTGACATCAATGACAACAACACATTCCAGTAAACTTCTAAACAATATCCAACAAATACATCTTCTATCTAAAAATACATTTTTTAAGAAAATAAGATTTAAAAATAAATAAAATCACTCCTTTAATAATTAAGAAGACAATGAAATAATTAATAATCCATAATTTTAAACATAAATTATAAATATTTATTTATTTATTTTATCTAGAAAGCTTATAGAATTTTAAAAAAGAACACAAAAATTTTAAGCCAACCCAAGTCCACATCATAATGTCTTATAATAGTAAAAATTAATAACATGAAAAAAATGAAAGTGCTAACCTTGTTCTAATTAATCTAGGGCTATCCATCTCAAATTAAAAAAGAAAAAAAGAAAAGCAGAAAACAAAAAAAAGTATGTGTAATAGGTAACATTTGACATTTTAGAGCACATTCTAAAATCCAACACGCATATAATCCTATAAAATCTTAATAAAATAAGCTTCTTACAAACTAAATATTCTTAAATGAATCTATATATCAAATTACATACTTGATAAATTTTGTTGTTCAAACTCAAATTATGTATGAACATGTGTGATTATTGAATGTTTTAAGAAATAGATTCAATATTTTGATTATGTTGCTATTATGCGTGATTTTGTTTTCTAAATTTATCACTACTTTCTTAATCATTTTTTTTTTAAACAAAAAGTGGCGAACACTTAATATATTAATATTTATAAAACCTAGTTTGAGAGCTCATCAAAGAAAGAACTAGGAAGAAAACTCTGAATCCTAGCTCGAATACAAATGCAAAAATCCAAACCTACTCTATAAAGGGTCTAGTCACCCAATTTTATAAAATAAGCTTCATCAAAATATACATTTTTCTAAGAAGCCTATAGTTGCTATGTATAATTTGATATAATATATCAAAATATCAAAAATATCAAAAAAAGCAACCAAAATTAGCATGCCATATCGGCTGACATCGAATTCCCTTTTACATTGAATCAAGGAAATATTCTTGGTACCAAAAAACAAAAAACAAAAGTTGTCTTTTTACTCTTCCATGGCGGAATTATCTAGGGTTTGATTTTTGAGGGCATTGAGGTCTAAAGTGTCATCCTCCCATTGCATTGGCTCTACTTCCTCTTGTGGGCGACGAATGACCTCCCATACATTTATCTTCGTGGGCTGTCGAGACCTTGCTTCCCTCCTTGAATTCGATGCAATATTCTCCCACTCCTCTGCACTTCGGACTGTGAAAACCTATTTGTCCAACCCGAGGCCACATCACGCAAAGGTGCATTAAGGTCTAGTACCCTTTCTGGAGTCCATCCCCTTTCCTTTGGTTGCAATATTGGTGGTCTGGAGTCGACATTTTCTAGCTCCAAAATCACCATAAGAACCCCAACTTTAATCCTGACTTTGTGCAAAATGTGCTCGTCCAATTGTCTACCAAGTTGTTGCAGGCCATTCTTCACATGGCAGAAATTTTGCCTTTCGAGGGCATGCTTTATTTGGTCATAGAGAATCATGTATGCATGACTACTTTACATGAATTGTCATGGAAACAGACCCCCTAGGAGAGTCGAGCCCTGGTACAGATTATAGTTGGCCAAAGCTTCATAGAACTTGGGAGATTGAAGCACATCCTACATTACCAACTTAAAAAACACTATTTCAAGTAGAGGAATCGATTGCAAAAGATCAAAAGCATTGGACAGAAAAGAACCGAGAATTTGATAGGGAAATAAAATTCTTTTGGCTTGAGGGGACAATATCTCCTCACCAATGAAGTCTTTAACTGCTCTCCTTAGTCGCAGGTTTTGCAGATGAAATAGTTTGTCAAGGTCCCCATCATCATTGTGGCCATGGAATGCCGCAGAGGGCTCTTTAATACGCACTGCCACTCGGCCGTTCCATGGCATGTACTCCCAGTGCAATTTCTTGCAACCTTCGCAAGAAAAATTCTCCATTTTGCCACTCACTGAATTGCTAAAACTTTCAAACACTTCGGCTGATAATTGTGAACTAATACAATCAAGTTTCCTTTTATAAATAAAAAATAGCTTGCCACGCAAAAATAGTTTCCGGAAGGATTGCATTAAGGCAATCTTTGTGTTGCAATAATTAGGCAGACTATTAAAAACTACACTCAAAATTTCTTGCATTAACATCTGACATTAGTGCAGCCGAGGGAGTGTGTGAGAAGCCAAAAATCTCCTTTCCTCATGTGAGCTGACATCATCAACCTCTCAGAGTACTCACACTATCCTATCATTAATACAATCTGCAAGCTTCATTTTAAGTGCATAAATGTGAGTGTCCTATCATTCATACAATCTGCAACCTTCATTTTAAGTGCATATTGTTGGCATATGTGCAGAGTATGATGACATGATAGTATTGTATGTTGTCATTGATGTCAATATGCTGAAGTATGAACTGGTATATTGAAGTAAGCAAACTGGAAAGTGAACCGATATGATGGTACAAGTGAAGCAGTATGATCAAGTGTGAACCGGTATGATGGAATGAATCGGTATATGCAGAAAGTGAACCGGTATGTGAACCGGTATATGGAAAGTTTGTATCGGGGTTTCTGGTTGATGCATTTTAAGTCTGTATGATTCGACTGATGATATCCTATGATGAGTTAGCATTGAAATGAAGAAGAGATCATGTTTCCACGTCAGCCTTGTGCATGTGAAGAATCTTCTTAAGGATCTTGCATGAAGAAGGTTGATTCTATCCACCTCGATAATGTGAAAAATCTTAGTAAATGGTGGAGAGCGCATGATGGGTTATCAGCTTCCAAAAGTGGTGAATAATGGACGATGGAGAACGTCTTGAGATTTGTTCAAGATTGTTTAACTCTATGCAATGTGATTAAATGATTAGGATTGGACTGACTGTATTGATAACCTAGATGCTTAGGGGTTTAGGTTTTATGCTACCAACCTAATTGTTGTCTATAAGGTCGATGATGATTTGCATTGTAAAGTTGTTGGCAAATGTTGTGTGTATCCAAGTGAAGGGATACTTGATTCTTGCCAGACCAGTGAAGTGAGTAGATACCTGTAGAGTATGATTGCAGAAGTATAAGAACTAAAGTGGATCTGCCTTAGCATTGAGTGTTTTTATCAGATCAGTGTATTACCTGTTGACTTCTAATCATTTCAACAGTTGGAAAATCCCTTTACCAAGTAGCTTTAACAGGCTTTTTGTCAAACCTTTAACAAGGTGACTCAAAATCATTGAGTTCTTCAAATCCTCTTGTGAGGTAACCTTTAACAGGGTTCTAACCTTTAACTGAGTATTTAGCCATCCCTTAACTGGGTGATCCCTAGCAGGATCGGTTCCTAGCAGAACCTATTGTAAATTCTTTAACCAGACTAGGCTCCTAATAGAGCAGACTTCAGAAGAGTTCAAGAATAGCTTGTGGGTATTCATCCCCACCGTGGTTTTTCCCAATTGGGTTTCCACGTGAAAAATGAGTGTGTCATGTGTGATTCTTTTTCATGTGATGTTTTAGTATGTTCTGTTAAGCGATAATGCATGCTGATCCAGTGGTCATTATATTTCTAATGTATTACCCGTTTATGCATATGGTGAAGTGGAAATGAGATATTAGGTTTTAAGCATATGGGTGAAGTGGAAATAAGATATTAGGTTTTGTGGAGATCTAAGTGTTACCAGTTTATGACTTTCACAGTCACTGTGTTTTACCGGTATTGCCTTGATTTAGATATGTGATGTTGTTCACCGGTTAGTGCAGTCTTTGTTGTTTAAAGTTGTTAATGAAATTTTTGTCCATACTGATTCACCCCCCCCTCTCAGTATCTATTGAGTATTTACTATTCATCATCATTCATCAATTGGTATCAAAGCAATCCTCCAGGTCCTCTGTGTTATAAGCTTAACCACTTGAGGAAAAGATCCTAATCTAATGATGAAGAGGGAAGGTCCTAAGTTCAACAGAGATAACTTTAAGATATGGAAGGATAGAATAAAGATATACATTAAAAGCATGGGTGCTCAACACTAGAACTATGTTGAGAATACTTATGTTGTCCCTACCGGTACTCTCACCGATGATCAAAGAAGAGAAATTCAGGAGAATGGGCATGTTATGGAAGCTCTTATCAGCAGTTTATCTGATATTGAGTTTATAGATGTTCAGGATAAAGACAATCCCAAAGATGTATGGGATACTCTAGAGTCTATCTATGGCAGTGATGTGCATGTGAAGCAAGCTAAGGAAGAAATCCTTAGAGGAAAGTTTGAAGACATGTGGATGGTTGAAGGAGATACCATTCAACAATATGGGATAAGGATTAAAATAGTTGTTGGAGACATCAAGAGTGTAGGAGGGATAATGGATGATTCCACCATTGTGAGCAAAGTTTTGAGCACCTTATTACTGGTCTATGCAATAAGGGTTGCCGCTATTCAGGAGTTGAGATATATTGACAAGACAAAGGTGTCCCTTGATTCTATCATTGCTAAGTTGACCGCATATGAGCTAAACAGTTATGATGGTAGTGTTCAGAAGACTAATTCAGCCTTTAGAGCATCTGCTGCACTATCTAGAAAGGGAAAAGAAGCTAGTACCAGCTCTGAACCTAGACAAAGCAAAGATGTGGATGATGAGGAGATCCTGATGGAATTTGAAGCTCTTCTGGCCAAGAGACTTCCTAAGGGAACTGGAAAATACAGAGGTAAGCTCCCTTTGAAATGATTTTCTTGCAATAGGATAGGACACATTGTTGTAAACTGTCCTAACAGTGATAATAAGGACAAACTGGAGAGGTTCAAAAAGTTCAAAGGAGGAAATAGGAGAAATTGTCTTGTTGTAGTTGATGAAGGTGTCACTAATGATGAATTAGAAGATGAAGAAAGCAAAGACATAGTATTTGTAGTTGTTAAGGAAGATGTGTTAGACAAGAAGGCTCTTGTCTCCCACTTTGATAATTCCAATGAGTGGATTATTGATAGCGGTTGTTCTCACCACATGACTGGTGACCGGAGAAAGTTTATGTCTCTAGAAGAGTATGATGGAGGTGTAGTCCGATTTGGTAATGATGCACCTTGTATGGTAAAAGGCAAAGGGTCCATCTCTCTAAATGGAAAAAGCAGTGATGATAATGTGTATTGGGTAGAAGGTCTCAGGCATAACCTTTTGAGTGTTGCTTAGCTGAATGATAAAGGACTCTCTCTGGAATTCAAAGATGGAGTATGCAAAATAAAAGGAAAGAGTGGTGAACTGATGGCCACGGGTATGCAGACCAAAGGTAACTTATTTCAGTTGAATTCAAATATCAGTCAATGTCCAATGGCTAAGTTTGATGATAGTTGGATATGGCATAGGAGACTTTGCCATGTAAATTTTGATAATATTGTGAAGGATAGTAAGATCAAGGCAGTTAGAGGATTGCTTGTGCTAAACAAACCAAAGAATCCTTTGTGCAAAGAATGTCAACTGGGGAAAATGTCTTCCTCAACCTTCAAAGGTAAATCTTTCATAGCATATTATTTACTTGATCTTGTGCATACTGATTTGTGTGGTCCTATGAAAACTAGGAGTGTTTAGGGAGATAGTGTTGGCATATGCACACTCCAATGAGACATTGTATGTGATTGAAGGTTTTGTCATTGATGAAAACCTTGCAATCCTATGGCACCCGCAAAGGCATTATACTAGCATCAGTAGATCACACTCTACACCGGCACTTAGGACACCAGCACCGGCACAAAGAGAAGAAGTATACCGGCACAAAGGCCGACAGGATTTTGTTATATTATATTTTATTTATTATTGTAAAAACTTTGTAAGCCAACTTGGCATATTGTAAAATGACTTTTATATATAAAAGAGATCATTGTAGACATTTGGTAATGAATGAAAAGTAAGGAAGCGATAAGGAAAAATATTAGGTAGACCTATTATGTGAAATATAGGCTAAGGGTTTGTGTAAAAAGTAGAGCAGCAACTGGTACTAAATCAGGCATTATAGATGCTATTGTAAAGTAGTACAAGATATTGGATTTGCATAATCCTTATTGTAAGTCAGTGAGACTTCCCATTGAGCAGTGAGCTCTAGGCAGTTGACCTTCCTGCATGTGCAGGCCCCTATTGTAAGTAATATTCTCTTATTGGCCAGTGAATGAATATTGTGGGTCACAAATCCCACCGAGGTTTTTCCCACATCGGGTTTCCTCATTAAATCCTTGTGTTATGGTGTGCTTTTCATGTGGATGTTCTTAATTCTGTTTATTACATTATTTCTTGCATACTGGTACACTGTTATATTATGTTCTGCATGTTTTAATTCAAGAAATTCTATTCACCGATTAGATACTGATTCACACCCCCCCCCTCTCAGTATCTGTGGGATTCCTAACAATTGGTATCAGAGCCTGGTCCTCTATTTTTAGAAGCCTAACAGCTTGAGGAAGATCTTGACACCGGTAAAGATGGAAAATCTAATGAAGCAATTGGAAGGAGCTCTTTCAAACTATGATATAGAGAAATTGAAAAATATCAAACTAGAAGATGATTTAAGGGCAGCTCAGGATATCATTCAGGCACTTCAAGAAAATCATACTGTTGCAAGAAATAAGAGAAGAGAACTTTGTGAAAAATTGCAAAATGAGAATGATGAAAAGGAATTACTTAATGATATGATAAGAAAGCTGAAACAAGAGAACATGACAACAAAGAATGAGATGCAAGATATGACTATGAGATTTTGTAAAGAAATTGAGGATAGGAAGATGAATGAAGAAGAATTGACCAGAAGATTAAGTGATGTAGCAAATGAGAACAAAAGACTTAGCTATGAAAATGACATGTTGAAGACAGATCTGATGCATACATAGAATGACTCAAATGAATTGATGAGACAAAAAGAAGTCTTAGAAAGAGAACTAGAAACTACAAATCAGAACAAAGAAAAATTCAAGAAAATCTCAGAGGAACTTGGCACCTTGCTGAAGAATCAAAAACCTAAAGGTGACACTTCTGGAATTGGCTTTGAAGTTGGTGAAAGCTCCAGTACTGCAAATACTCAGGATCACAGCAAACCGGTAAGACAGCCTAATGCTTATAAATTCAATGGAAAATGCTTTAACTGTAATAAGTATGGTCATAGAGCAAATGAATGTAGATCTAGAAATTATCAGAATATCAACACACCCACCGGTCAATGTTCTAAATGCAACAAAGTTGGTCACAACTTTGAAAACTATAGAATGAATGTGAGATGTTATGTTTGTGGAAGATTTGGACATTTATCTAATTAGTGCATAACACAAACCGGCATAGGTTATGGTAAAGCTATTCATAAGAATAATGTAACTTGTTATGCATGTAACAAGATTGGGCATATTGCTAAATTATGTAGAAGTAAAGGAACACCGGTAGACAACAAAAGTTCTAGCTTGAAAGGTAAAGAAAAAGTTGAAGAGGTTAAGCAAGAATTCTCAAAACAATGGATTAGAAAAGCTTATCTAAATATTGGGAATACCCCTCCACCGGTAGAAATAGTCAATGCGTCGCCGGAAGGATAGAGTGATGCTTCACCGGCAGGACAGAGCAGTGCTTCACCAGCAGGACAGAGCAGTGCTCCACCATCAGGAAGTTCTTCATCTAATTGAAGAAAGTTTCCTTGAGGGTTTAGCAATCTAATGACACATGTGCTATTATTCCCTCGGTTAGAGATAAGTTGGGAATCACTTCTTACCGGAAAACAATGTTAAGTGAACACTTAACCGGCATGAATTTAATGTGGTAGATGGTGAAAAGACACTATAAAATTGAAGTTTTGGCTCCATTTCATTTCACCGAGATTTCAAACTTACGAAGAGTGCGAAGATTCCGAGCAAGAAGCAAGAACACTCCAAGCATTCATCCATCCTAAAGGCAGTAAAAGGTATTTAATCATGGCATCCACCTCTGCAATTGAATATATAGCAAACCCTACTATCGTCAAAGTGATAAAAAGACCTAGGCCCGTATTTCAGTTAGTTCCCGAGGTAGCTAAGAAAGATGATACCTTAGGTGATTTTTCTCAAATTCCAAAGGGAGTTGTTTATGCTGAAGACCCTAGAATATACATCCACTGCAACATTGAGGAACTAGGAGATGAAGAAATTAAGACTATGTTTAAGACTGTGATATGTGATAAAACCAGCAATGTAAAAGATGAACACAAGATCATTGAAACCCTAGGATTTATAGAGATCCTTAGCATTCCTGAATTCTCCAAGGATGTGATTAGGATAGTCTTAAGCAGGGTACATGGTGAATTTTTTTGGTTAGATGCAATCCACAAAATCACTAAGGGAGCTGTGAAAGCTGTCACACGGTTACCGACCACCGGTAAAAGGCCAGACAAAACCAAGAAGGTATCCAATGACCTAGTTACAAACCTAACTGGTGCAACATCCAACAAAAGGTCCCTAAGAGTTAATGATGTAACAGACATTAATGTGAGATTTATTAGCATGATATTAGGGTATAAAGCTACTCATGCAAATAGAATCAATTCTATTTCAATTTTATGCATTAAGAGTGCTTATGACATGGTCACAGATAATGCAAAGATTGATATATGTGAATGGTTAAAAGATGAATTAATTGACAACCTTGGAAAGATTAAGAAGGACAAGAAAGGAACTTTCAGGTTTGGAAATCTGTTAGTATGTCTGATGCTACACATAACAAAACAGGTTCCCAGTATAGGCTACAAAGAACTTGGATATGATATACCGGTAGGCAAATAGTTAACCGAACTATTCAATAACATGGGAGAAAATAAGGAAAACAATATTCATGACTTCTTTCAAGCATTAAAAGCCAAAATGAAGAAAAGAATCAGGTTATCACAAAAGATTGTCGACAAATACAAAGATGAAATATGCTTTGTAATCAAGAAGGATGAAATCTGGATGGAAGTAGTCATCCCTAGGACAATTTGGGTAACTGAGATGGGCTATGCAATAGATGATCATACAATTGAAACATATGCTAAAGCACTTCTAGAAGCCCCCAGTGAACCAAAGGAAGAAGTATTTGGTAGTGGTGAGAACATAGAAAAACAAATACAATCTAAGAAAAGAGTGAAAAAGGTTGAGGAAGTTGTAAGGAAGGTTCCAGACAAGCTAAAGCCATCAAAGAAGATGTGTTGAAGAAAACCGGTATAACAAAGGATGAGTTAGTAGCTCCACAACTTGAAACACACCTATCACTGGTAGGTACTTCTTCGGAGAGTGACATGCCTACAACTTTAAAAAGAGTTGTAAGAAAAAGAGATCCCTCACCGGCAACCACACCCTCACCCAGGAGGACAAGACAAAAACAACAAGCAGTGAGATCTTTGGTAAGAAAGGCTACACCAAAGAAAAAGAAACTTACACCCAAAAAGAAGTTAAGGACAAACACAGACTTGGCCCCTCTTGATATACTGCTGAATGAAATTACAAAGGAAGGTAAACTAAAGAAAATAGAGAAATTGTATGACACTCTGACTGTAGATGAAAAAGAACAAGTAGAAAATAGTGTTATATTGCATATGGACATGTATAAGAAATTTTTGATGGAAGTAATAGATGATGTACCAGATGAACTGTTCAAAATACTAGAGGCAAGGAGACAAGCAGTAATAGAACTTGATAAGAAAATCAAAATAGAAAAGTTACTAGTTGTTTATCCAGTGAACTCACCTAAAGAGATTGATGATTTAATTGCTGAAGCCAACCGGTCAGTATTTTCTACTGCACACCGGCACATTGCATTAATGGTTGGGAGAGTCAATGAGGTGACTAAAGAAATAGAAAATGGATGGGATATAATCCTAGTTGAAAAAGAAAAACAGGAAGAATACAGGAACCCCAAACCCATAAAAGTTTATCAGAAAGACAGAGACAAGGGTAAAGGTAAAGTTGGTGGACCACCTAGTATCAAAGTTAGAGACAACTTACCCCCACCTCCTTTGATTACTCCACCGGTAAAAACAACAGCTACAAAAGATCAACTGGCAATTGAGAGTATGGATGTAGAGGATGGCAATCCTAATTCTAAAGTCTTATATACTGTGGATGTTGATACTCAAAAGATCAACATAGTGGTAGACAAAGATACAGCTGATAAGACTGATATGGCTAGTGAGCCTCCGGTAGCTAAGGAAACTGATAATACACAAGAGAAACCGATAGAAGATAAAGAGAAAAAGGTAGAGATTCAGACTGAGACAGAGAAACAAACAAAGCAAAAGGCTCTGGAACAGCAACAACAGGAACAGGAACATAAGGAAACAGTGCCACTGGTAACTGGTGAAAGTGAAAAACCATTTCTTAAAGAAATGCAGACACAAATAGACCTACCAGAGGTCAATGCAAGCTTGGTTATTTCCACTGGTACTCAGAATGTTGGTTCATCATCAGGATACAAATCAACAAATGTGACTGAGGTACTATTAGACTCAATCAAGAAGATAACCGACTGCAGCTCACAAGATTACAAAGCAATTGATGATACCATACCAATTTTGAAGGTAATTGCTCCTAACTGTAATATAGACAATAAAGATTCTTTAGGACAACTTGATACACTATGTAAATATATCACAGAAAACTTTGAGAAAATAAAGGAAGAGTCATTGAAGGATAAAGTAGAAGTTGAAAAATAGAAATTCTTTGATGAGGAAATAAAGAAGTGTAAAAAATATTTTGACACACTTCTACCGCAATTATGTAATTTATTGAAAGAGTACAAAACTTTGTACAAAGACACATGTAAGACAAACTTTTTGACTATAGATATAGACAAAAAGATGAGCAAAGTATAGGAAGAGATCAATAAACTTGTAGATAATTTTGTTAACTCACCTGATACACTATCAGTTTTTTAGGAGAAGATAACAAATTTTGAAGAAGAATTACTTAAATTGGAAAGAGAGAGAGAAAGAATAGTGAATAAGGCAAAGCATTTGAGATCAAAACTAAGTCCAAGATTGGAATATCTAGCATCATTACGGAAGGAAGTATCTGAGGCACTAATACAGGGACAGAAAACATCGACAGAGCATTTGCAGCTGTAAAGCGGAAAAATCACGATCGAACCCTAGTTGCTCTCCCCTCTTCCGACTCCGAGGAGAGAGAAGGGAGGTTCACTAGGATTCGATGGTTTTTCACTTAGGGGAGAGACTTTACATTCAAAAGAGGGGTTGAAACTCATAAGATCCAATCCCACACAATGTAAGATTGGATGCTAAATGAATTTCAAGGGTTAGGAAAGCAAGGCTACCCTCTTTTGTAAAGAATGTTGTTAAGGAAATTAAGCTAAGCATGCATAGAAAGTGATAAAGATTCGCTTATAAACTGAGTTCGGGATATAGGATGAAGCTGCGGACCTGGAATTAGCAGTAAAATGTCGATACGGCGCTGTCCTGCAAATTTGAGCAAAAGTTGTCGGGACGATGGCGCCCGGCGCCACGGTCCTCCGAAAAATCCGCGAAACGAAGGGGGATCTGTTCATCTCTGCACAAGGATTCCAGATCTTCAATTTCAGCTGCTTACCTGCAACCTACACATAGAAAAGCGAAGAAGATTGGGGGGTTAGGGAATAGGGGTTTGCCTTTAGGTCAAACCCCGGTTTTGGAATTAACCAAGAAATGAGCAAGTGTTGTAAATGTAAATGTATGTAAAACAAGTACCAATACCTTGTTCTAAGGATGTTTGTATCCTTATGTACGAAGGTTTAGATGTTGTATGTTGTATGTTGTAGTAGTATGTTGTATGTAGCATGTAGTATGTGATCTCCTCTTCAATGGTTGAATCCTTGTCTTGAATGCAACACTTAGCCTTGAATGGAGACTTAGAAGGAATGCTTGAATGCTTGAATGCTTGAATGATTGAGTATAGTTTCCACGCCTTTTTCATCATGTATCCTATTCTCTCCAAATGAGAGAGAAAAATGTAGTTTATATACTTATCATTTAGGGCTGATAGACTGATTTTCCCGACCTTAGGTCGACCAGGAAAGTTAATTTCCAATTTGCAAACAAAAAGACCCGAGACCCCTTAGGAGACCAGGCCCAAAATAGGACCCAGGGACCAGGGCGCTGGGCGCCATGGTCCTGGGGACCAGGGCGCTGGGCGCTCTGGTCCCACCTCCCGGGACAGCAGGGTGCAAGGAGGTTCAGGCCAGGGTGCTTGAAAAATGCAGTTTTCAGTGTCGTGAGCAATTTTCAGGGTCTCCATTCAGGTTGCGTGTTGCGTCGCCATCGTGAAGACCGAAATGCAATCGAAATTGCAAGTGTCACAATTTTAGGATGCTACATTTAGCCCCCACTTTAGCGGGAGTATGTATGCTCATACTTCCGATAAAGTACAAGGAAACAACATTGAAAGACTTTCACCACGTCAAGGAGGCAAGATACACCAAGCCCCCAGTGGACTAAGGATCTTACGACTTCGATTGACAAAGTAAAAGGGAAGATCGCGAGGAAGAACCATGACTATCAGTAGTAAGGCTCCCTCACTATGAGTCATGCAAGAAAGATATCAAAAATTTTCAAGGCAAGGCTAAATTTGCCAAGAAATTTTCAAGTATCTTGAAAAGATATGAACGGGATGTATGCCCCCCTACGTTAAAGTGATCGCACACGCCTCACCGGGGATGATTGTTTTAACGTAGTGATACACATAAGAAATGAGAAAGGAAAGGAGCATGTTATCGCAAGGATTTAGCCCCCAAGTGTGAGATAAACCCAAGGATAATAGACACAAAACACAAAGCACAAGGTGACTTCGCTTTCCTCGGGGTTAGTATGCTGTATGATAATTCATGTATATATATCATATGTATGTATGCATAATTGTTCTTCATTCCCCAATCAAGGAAGGTCACCTAGAAGAAGGGAACACATGTGTCTTTTGAGTCAACATGAGAGAGATCGAGAGATCTCAATACTTTGCATCGTCCTCAAGTAAACAACACTAAGGACAACAAATAGAAGAATCAGAATAACATATGGAAGAAGTAACACAAGAGAGGAGGAGAGAATCTGCTATGCTAATGTAACTAGTCTAGCACGTCATCTACCCCCCGATCTTGCTGATCAATGTTTCGGGAAGGCAGGGAACACGCTAGAGGAGGAACATCCAACACAGCACATGGAGCTATCACAAGATCCAAACAAGGGCTATGTTCATGTTCCGAGCCACATTGTTCTTGTCTAGGAGCTAGGATAAGTGCTTTAGAAAATTCATTAGATAAATGGTTATCGACATCAACAAGTTCATATTCACTATCAGAAGCAAGAGGAGTAACATTTTCATCATGAATAACATTTTCATCTATATCATCATCAAGATTTATAAAAATAGGATCTTTAACTCGCACCGGATCAAGACCATCATGCATCTTATGTTTAGGAGATTTCAGCTCAATGTCCGGCTGAGGAGAAAATGGAATAATGCTTGTTGAAGGTGTTTTTGGAGATTGTAAAGTTTGAGCTCTAAGACGACGCTTTCACCGGTGTTCACGTGCAGAACGATTTCGTCTAGTCTTAGTAGGAATGGAGAAGACTGAGGAGGAGGAATGTTCTCATCCTTAGAACTTGGGTGTTTAGGTTGTGGTCTCTTAGGCTGAATAATAGGAGAAAAAGAAGGTCTCTTCTCTCTATAAAAAGAAGGAGGAGGAACTGCTCCATATAAAGGAGGAATATTTGGTTTAGGGAGAAGACCAAGTCCATCATGACGAGGAGGTATAGGTCTACTTGTAGGAAGTTTATTAGACATAGAAATAGTCACATCCATAGGGATGGGTTGGGAATCTTCTTGAGAAAAGACATTATTTTTATCTTTCAAAGGAAGAACTTCCTTCTCAAGAACGATAGGAATATCAAGTTTAGGTGCTCTAGGTTCACTTAGAGATAGGATCATATCTGTTTTCCACTTTTGATAAGATTTGAAAAGATGATCACTTCGCGGAGGAAGAGATTGGAATTGTTTAGGCCAAAAGTAATCAATAGGAACACTAGAGGTTCTTTCAGCTGGTTTAAAGAGACTATGATTGACAGTAACAACTTCACCATTATGGGGAAATTTCAAACACTTATGAATAGGAGAAGCAATAGCTTTCATGGAAGATAGCCAAGGATAGCCAAGCTTCACACGAAATTGTTCGGAAGATGGAATAATAGCAAAGTTCACATCAAGAGATTTGTTATGGACCTCAATAGGCAATGTAATAGAACCAATTGCAGGAGAAGAAAATGCATCAAATAATTTCACAATCACATCTGTTTTGTCATGTATCACTTGATTCAATTGCAAAGTAAAAAGAAATTCTTCAGTAATAACATTAACCATGCACGAAGGATCAATAAGCACTCCACGGCAAGGTGTATTCTTGACTTTTGCAACTATGTATAAAGGACCATCAGGTGCCCTAATGGTTTCGCTAGAATCAAATGTAATGGAAGGTTCTTTAGGGATTTCTTGCTGCTCTACAAAGTTAATCACATTCGGAGTCATAGACACAAGACCATCAGATGAGAGAGAGGAATCATTAGCCTCAATTGCATTAGAGGTATGAGAAGGCAATGGATTGGTGAAAATATGAAGATTTTGGTTAGGAGGAGCTACAGATGTGTTGCCTTTATCATTCACTCCAGAAATAGAGATAGTATTGTTATCAATCAAATCTTGAATTTTACCCTTTAAAGAAAAACATTTTTCAGTATCATGCCCAGGCTGACGATGAAATTGACAAAAAGATTTGTTATCAAAATAAGGTGAAGTAATCTTTGCAGGATCAATTTGTCTTATAGGAGGAAGAGTAAGCACATTTTGTTCCAATAACTTATTCATAATACTATGCAATGATTCATTCAAAGGAGTATACTTTCTTTCTTTCTTGAAAAATTTAGAAATAGGAGGCACACCTGATGCTGCATTCACATTGTTGTTGATGATGTTTTCATTGAATTTGATGGAATCTCTGTTTGGTTTAAACTTTCCAAATGGTTGTTGACTACTATCACCCTTATCACTCGGAGCCATAGGATGTGATTGTTCCATTTGACTCACAGTCAGTTGATAATTGTGAAGAGTGGCGCACAACTGTTGGAAAGAAGTAAACTCAGAAAACAGAAGTTTGTCTCGAATATCTTTTTGTAAATTAGAAATAAAGATTCTTTGAATATCATTGTCAGGCACTGGAAAAGAAATTTGAGCATACAAATGCTTATATCTACCAATGAAATCAGTCACTTTTTCTTTAACACCTTGTTTACAATGCATTAAATCAATCAAAGTAACTTTAGGACTTATATTGTTTTGAAATTGTTGAATGAAAGCATTTGCAAGTTGTTCGAAAGAAGTAATAGAATAAGAAGGCAACGAGCAATACCATTGTAGGGCTTTGTCTCTTAATGTTCTAGTGAATAGTTTTGCAAGCAACCTTTGGTCATAAGCAAAATCAGTACAAATTGTTTGAAAAGTCTTAACATGTGTTAGAGGATCTCCTTTACCATTATAAAGTTCCAAATGCGGGATTTCAACATGTTTAGGAGGGATAGCTCGAACAATGTCAAGAGAAAGTGGGCTTGCAACATCAAATGTGGGCACACTAAACTTAGATTGATTCATAGAGGCAATTTGTTGCTGTAAAGAAGAGATAGTTTGTGCAAGATTGTTAATGGTCGCTTCAGTCGAAGAGTTCATATTGGATGTGTTAGATTGAGATGGAGGTGTTATGTTATTGAAAGAAGGTAGAGAGTAAGGTGGTGGGACTCTATGATAATTAGTCATAGGAGATGATTGGACAGGAGGAATACTACAAGGAGGGATGGAATGGTTAAATGAATTGCCCCCTTGCGTCATGTTCATTTGTGGAGATGTAATAGGAACACTCATTGAAGGGACGAATGAAGAAATCGGATTGAATGAAGGAATAGGGTTAATTGAAGAAGAGGGATTGCCCCCATGACTGGTGATCACAGGGGGAATATCTTGTATAGAAGTAGCCATGATGTTTGATGTAAAGGTAGGTATACTAGCAATAGGAGTTGTCAAAGGATTAGAATGATTGACTTGTGTAGGAGGTTGTGTATAACCTAAATTTTCAGCACAACTCTTCATAGGCATCACATTCGACTTCACAATGTGTGAAATACCACGCAAAATATCAATTCCATTCTCATCACTTTGAAGCATACGTTTTAGACCCTCAATTAAAGGAAGAGCTTGACTATCAGGGTATTCTTGAGACATCCATTGTCGAAAATCGTCAAATTGGTTATCCAATTTCGAAAGTTGTTCTTCAGAAACCTCATGGAGAGCTTCTTCATCATTAGGAGGATTAGAGGAATTACCCATGTCCTCGTTAAAAAGGCTATTCAAATTAGGTTCCATCTCCTCAGTAGTTAAACCTTGGAAAGACTTAATTCTACGGCTTCGTCTAACGGGAATAGTGTAAGTAGGGCTTATTGTTGTAAAACTCATGCACTAGAGAAGGACAGAAAATTTTGATTTTAGAGGTAGCAATTTTCAGTAAAATCAGCCAATCTTCTGGATTTAAGCTGTTAAATGCAATCACAACAGTCTCCCGAAATTTCAAAAAAAATGCTCGGGACCGTGGCGCCCGGAGTGCAACACGGTCCTTGCAACTTTTTTCAAAATTTGCAGGGATGAAAGGTATGATGATTTTAAAGCCAATCTGAAAAAAATGAGTGATTTTACGATCTGTAGATAGGCCAAATTAAAGTTGTAACCTCGAAATTGAACCCTACCAAGATTGTCGAAAAATGCAAAATTTGAATTTTGAAAAAGAGAGGGAAACTTGAAATTTTGAATTTTATGATTTTAGAGGGAATGTCAAGAGCAATGCAAATTTTGAATTTTGAAAATTGACTCAATTTCACGCAAAATTCAATTTTGAAAGCGGAAATCAAAGTTGTTGTAATTAAGCACTTAATTTCAAAAGTCACAAAATGCAAGAATTTGAATAAAGCACAGAAATTTTTAATGAATGATAACACACTTTTCAGATTTAGGACAGTAAGAACACAATTTTGACACAAAATTTCAATTTCAATGATTTTTAAATGTTTAGAAGCCTTAATCCAAGCAATCACAAGACCAACTTTGACTGTTATTTTGAAGGTGTTAAAATTGATAAAATCAGTCAAAATTCTGGATTTCAGCAGGAAAATACAATAAGATCTCGCTCCCAAAATTTCGGAAAAAATGTCAGGGACGATGGCGCTCGGCGCCACGGTCCTCGCAACTTTTTTCCAAATTTTCAGGGATGAAAGATATTGCGATTTTATTGTGGAATCCAAAGTTATAGCTGATTTGGAGATGTTTTGATCAGTGAAATTGTCGGACAAAGGTTGAATCAAGAGGGTTTCAAAAATTAGGGTTTTGACACTTAACCACTTAATTTTCAGAATTAAAGTACAAATATGAATTGAAAATTTGTAATAGAAGGGCAGATCTGAAACAGGCATTAACATTTAGACATTTCGCAGGTTCAATTACCAAAAAGAAAATTTAGGGTTTTTATGCAATCACCTCTAAAATTTTGCAAAAGATCAAACATGGAAATGTAATCAATTTTTTTTTTTCAGATCTAAGCATGAAAAATCAGAAAGGATGTTCACGTCGGGTTCACCAAAATGTAAAGCGGAAAAATCGCGATCGAACCCTAGTTGCTCTCCCCTCTTCCGACTCCGAGGAGAGAGAAGGGAGGTTCGCTAGGATTCGATGGTTTTTCACTTAGGGGAGAGACTTTACATTCAAAAGAGGGGTTGAAACTCATAAGATCCAATCCCACACAATGTAAGATTGGATGCTAAATGAAGTTCAAGGGTTAGGAAATCAAGGCTACCCTCTTTTGTAAAGAATGTTGTTAAGGAAATTAAGCTAAGCATGCATAGAAAGTGATAAAGATTCGCTTATAAACTGAGTTCGGGATATAGGATGAAGCTGCGGACCTGGAATTAGCAGTAAAATGTCGATACGGCATTGTCCTGCAAATTTGAGCAAAAGTTGTCAGGACGATGGCGCCCGGCGCCACGGTCCTCCGAAAAATCCACGAAACGAAGGGGGATCTGTTCGTCTCTACACAAGGATTCCAGATCTTCGATTTCAGTCGCGTACCTGCAACCTACACACAGAAAAGCGAAGACGATTGGGGGGTTAGGGATTAGGGGTTTGCCTTTAGGTCAAACCCCGGTTTTGGAATTAACCAAGAAATGAGCAAGTGCTGTAAATGTAAATGTATGTAAAACAAGTACTAATACCTTGTTCTAAGGATGTTTGTATCCTTATGTGCGAAGGTTTGGATGTTGTATGTTGTATGTTGTAGTAGTATGTTGTATGTAGCATGTAGTATGTGATCTCCTCTTCAATGGTTGAATCCTTGTCTTGAATGCAACACTTAGCCTTGAATGGAGACTTAGAAGGAATGCATGAATGCTTGAATGCTTGAGTATAGTTTCCACACCTTTTTCATCATGTATCCTGTTCTCTCCAAATGAGAGAGAAAAATGTAGTTTATATACTTGTCATTTAGGGCTGATAGACTGATTTTCCCGACCTTAGGCCGACCAGGAAAGTTAATTTCCAATTTGCAAACAAAAAGACCCGAGACCCCTTAGGAGACCGGGCCCAAAATAGGACCCAGGGACCAGGGCGCTGGGCGCCATGGTCCTGGGGACCAGGGCGCTGGGTGCCCTAGTCCTGAAGGACCAGGGCGCTGGGCACTCTGGTCCCACCTCCCGGGACAGCAGGGTGCAAGGAGGTTTAGGCCAAGGTGCTTGAAAAATGCAGTTTTCAGTGTCGTGAGCAAGTTTCAGGGTCTCCATTCAGGTTGCGTGTTGCATCGCCATCGTGAAGACCGAAATGCAGTCAAAATTGCAAGTGTCACAATTTTAGGACGCTACAGCAACATCTCACCGGTACAGTGAAGAGAATAGAGATAGCAATAAAGGATAGCAAGAAGTTTATGGATAGTATAAACTTGATTTTGGGAGATCTTTTTCAAATTATAACCACCTAGCTACAAGGTTGAAACTACAAACTCTACTGACATCTTGACAACCAAAGGGGGAGTAGTGAGATGAGAAAATTCAAATCACTAGAATCATATGCTCCGAGGGAGCACACACATTTTTGGTAACATTTTTTGGACTTCACATTTTTGGTTACATTTTTGAAATTTCTCATGAGTGTTACCATCAATGCCAAAGGGGGAGATTGTTGGCATATGCACACTCCAATGAGACATTGTATGTGATTGAAGGTTTTGTCATTGATGGCAACCTTACAATCCTATGGCACCGACAAAGGCATTATACCGGCATCAGCAGATCACACTCTACACTGGCACTCAGGACACCGGCACCGGCACAAAGAAAAGAAGTATACCAGCACAGAGGCCGATAGGATTTTGTTATATTATATTTTGTTTATTATTGTAAAAACTTTGTAAGCTGACTTGGCATATTGTAAAATGACTCTTATATATAAAAGAGATCATTGTGGACATTTGGTAATGAATGAAAAGTAAGGAAGCCATAAGGAAAAATACTAGGTAGACCTATTATGCGAAATATAGGCTAAGGGTTTATGTAAGAAGCAAAGCAGCAACCGGTACTAAATTAGGAATTATAGATGCTATTGTAAAGCAGTACAAGATATTGGATTTGTATAATCCTTATTGTAAGTCAGTGAGACTTCCCATTGAGCAGTGAGCTCTAGGCAGTTGGCCTTCCTGCATGTGCAGGCCCCTATTGTAAGTAATATTATCTTATTGGCCAGTGAGTGAATATTGTGGGTCACAAATCCCACCGAGGTTTTTCCCACATCGGGTTTCCACGTTAAATCCTTGTGTTATGGTGTGCTTTTCATGTGGATGTTCTTAATTCTATTTATTACATTATTTCTTACATACCGGTACACTGTTATATTATGTTCTGCATGTTTTAATTCAACAAATTCTATTCACCAGTTAGATACTAATTCACCCCCCCTCTCAGTATCTATGGGATTCCTAACAGATAGGTACTTTATGATTCTTACTAATGATTGCTCAAGAATTATGTGGGTCACATTCTTGAAAGACAAGTCTGAAGCTTTTGGAAAGTTCAAAGCCTTCAAAGTACTAGTTGAAAAGGAAAGCAGTAAGAGGATCAAATGCCTTAGAACCGACCAAGGAGGTGAGTTCACCTCTAGAGATTTCAATAAGTACTGTGAAGAAAATGGCATCAATAGGCAATTGTCTACCCCCCAGACTCCACAATAGAATGGCCTAACGGAGAGGAACAACCAGACTATAGTTGAAGCAGCCAGAACAATGTTGATTCAAGGGAAGGTTGCTCACACTTTTTGGAGAGAAGTGGTGAGCACTGCAGTCTACACTATGAATCGGGTACTCATCAAGAAAGGTAAGGATAAAACTCCTTATGAGTATTGGACTGGTAAAACTCTAGTGGCAAGCTACTTTAGAGTGTTTGGTAGAAAATGGTATATCAAGAGGAGTGAACACCAGAGCAAGTTTGATGCAAAATGTGATGAGGGAATATTCCTAGGGTATTCCACCAAGAGAAAAGCTCTTAAGTGTTTTAACAATAGGACTCAAAGAATTATTGAAAGTATCAATGTTAGAGTTGATGAAACCTCTGAGAAACCTAAGGAAACCGACAGTGAGAAAGTGGTAGATGAACTGTTTGTAACCTTCTGGGAACCAGTTGCAAAACAACCAAGTACTAGTAACAGTACTCCTACATCGGTAGATGCTGATGTAGATGAAGATGAGGATGAAGAGGAAAAGCAATAGGAATCAGCCAAGATCATTCCTAGGTATGTAAAGTTGCATCATGATCCAAAGTAGATCATAGGAGATAAGGATGCAAGAATTCTTACAAGAAGAAAGGTCAGAGAAAATTATTGCATGATTTCTGATTTTGAGCCTAAAACATTTAAAGGGGCACACAAAGATGAAGACTAGATTAAGGCTATGGAAGAAGAACTTGACCAGATAGAAAAGAATGGTACATGGTCTTTGGTACCCAGACCTGAGCACAAAAATGTTATTGGCACCAAATGGGTTTTTAGAAACAAGCTGAATGAAGATGGTATAGTGGTAAGAAACGAAGCCAGATTGGTATGTAAGGGATATGCTCAAGAAGAAGGATAAGACTATGGAGAAACCTTTGCTCCAGTAGCTAAATTGGAAGGAGTTCGAATGCTTCTTGCATATGCAGCCTTCAAGGGATTCAAAGTGTATCAGATGGATGTGAAATTTGCATTCCTGAATGGAATACTTGAAGAAGAAGTGTATATAGAGCAACCAAATGGGTTTTCCCTATCAAAAGATAGTGATATGGTGTGTAGGCTACATAAAGCCCTGTATGGATTGAAGCAATCACCTAGAGCATGGTATGAATGCTTATACTCACATCTTGTGAAGATTGGATTTGAAAGAACAAGTGAAGATATAAATATCTATCTGAAGTTAGAAGGAGATCAGATTATGATCTATGAAGTGTTTGTTGATGACATAATTTTTGGTGGAGATGACAAGATGAGCCATGCATTTGCAGATGAGATAAAGAAGGAATTTGAGATGTCACTAATCGAAGAGATTAAGTTCTGATGAATAATGATGAATAGTTAGTACCAAACCGGTACTGAGAGGGGGGGTGAATCAGTACAGACAAAAAACTTTTCCTGAACCAGTTTGACTGCAAAGACTGCACTTAACTGGTAAGCAGTAACATCGGTCTAAATCAGGGCATTACCAGTAAAACACAGTGAGAATGTGAAAGACATAAATTGGTAACACTTAGATCTCCACACAATCTAATATCTTATTTCCACTTCACCTATATGCATAAACAAATAATATATCATCAGAAATATAATGACTACTGTTTCAACATGCTTTACCACTTGACAGAAAATATTAAAGCATCACATGAAAAGCATCGCACCTGACACACTGATTTTTCACATGGAAACCCAACTAGGAAAAACCATAGTGGGGATCAATACCCACAAGCTGTTCTTTGAACTCTTATGAAGTCTGCTCTATTAGGAGCCTAGTCCGGTTAAAGACTTTTACAATAGGTTCTACTAGGAACTGGTCTTGCTAGGGATCACTCGGTTAAGAGATGGCTAAATACCTAGTTAAAGGTTAGAACCCTGTTAAAGGTTACCTCACAAGAGGATTTGAAGAACTCATTGAATTGAGTCACCCTGTTAAAGGATTTAAACAAAATCCTGTTAAAGCTACCTGGTTAAGGAATTTTCCAACTGCTGAAATGGTTAGAAGTCAACAGGTAATACATTGATCTGATAATAGCACACAATGCCAAGGCAGATCCTCTTTAGCTCCTTTGCTTCTACAATCACACTCTATAGGTATCCACACACTTCTCTGGTCTGGCAAGAATCAAGTATCTCTTCACTTGGATACACACATAGCATTTGCCAACAACTTCAAAATGAAAAACATCATCGACCTTATAGGAAACAGATAGGTCGGTAGCATAAACCCTAAACCCTAAATATTTAGCAATCGATTCAATCTTGACCATTAATCATACTGCATTGAATACAACAGTCTTGAACAAATCTTAAGACATTCTCCAACGTTCATTCTTTGTCACTCCAGGAAGTTGATAACCCATCACGCACTCTCCACCGTTTACAGAGACTTCGCATATTCCCAAGGTAGATAGGATCAAGCTCCATGCAAGATCCTCAAGGAAATCCTTCATGCGCACAAGGATGATGTGGCAACATGATCCGATCTTCATTACAATGCTAACTTCATCACAAGATGTCATCGGTTGAATCACATAGGCTTGGAATGCATCAATTGGAAACCCTGAAGCTGATCCTACCAACCGGTAGTCATGCCAAATGAAACCCCGATACAAAACTTACCATATATATACCAGTTCTCATTCCAACATACTGCTTCACTTTTGCACATATACCGGTTCACAATATCATACCGGTTCTCTTGCCAATTTGCTTACTTCAATATATCAATTCATACTTCAGCATATTGACATCAATGACAACATACAATATCATCATGTCATCAAGCTCTGCACATATGCCAACAAGTTCTTCATTGGACTACAGATTCAACAAATGAAAGGTGGTGTCTTTATCACTTAATCCAAGTATGTCAAAGAGGTTTTGAAGACCTTTGGCATGGAAGACAACAAAGCAGTTGGTACACTAATGATGACCGGTTGTAAATTGTCAAAAGACGATGACTCGGCATTGCTGAATGAGAAGGATTACCAGTCAATGATTGGTAAGTTGCATTATGTAGTACATAACAAATCGGACATTGCACATGCAGTGGGCATTGCTGCACATTTTCAGAAAAGTCCAAGAGAATCCCACTTGGTAGCAGTCAAGTGGATTCTTAGATATCTGAAGGGAACTATAGATTATGGATTGTGGTATCCATACAGTAATGATTTCAATCTCAAAGTATTTACCGATGCCGATTGGGCTGGTAATGTGGATGACCAGAAGAGCACAACTGATGGTGCATTCTTTCTTGGTGGTAGACTAGTCTCATGGATGAGTAAGAAGCAGAGTTGTATCTCTCAGTCTACAGCAGAAGCAGAATATGTAGCAACATTTATGAACTGTACTCAAACAATTTGGATGAAGCATGTATTAAGTGGTTTCAAAGTCCCTATATCTAAACCACTGAGTATATTTTGTGACAACACAAGTGCAAATAATATTTCCAAGAATTCGGTATTGCATGCTACAACAAAGAACTTCGAGCTCAAGTATCATTTCTTGAGGGAGAAAGTTCAGAACAAAGAGGTTGTATTAGAACATGTTTCCAATAAGAAGCAGTTAGCAGACATTTTCACCAAGCCTCTATTGAAGGCTAAATTTACCTATTTAAGAGGTGAATTAGGGGTGCTTCTGCTTCAAGAGGTGAACTAAAGGTATGTGCTCCACATCATTCAAGTATTGCATTGTCAAATCTTTTAGGATTGATGTGTTGAAGGATGCTACTCCTTAGGGGGAGCAGCATAGTAGATCATGGATGTTTATACCTCCACTTTGGCATTGTTGTCAAAGGGAGAGAAGATGTGAAGTAGAGAAGATATCTACAGTATTGAAGACATATAGTATGGAAGAGAATGGGGAGAAGATGAAGAATATGTAGAGATATCTTTGTATATTGCCATCAATGCCAAAGGGGGAGATTGTTGGCATATGTGCAGAGTATGATGACATGATAGTATTGTATGTTGTCATTGATGTCAATATGTTGAAGTATGAACTAGTATATTGAAGTAAGAAAACTGGCAAATGAATCGGTATGATGGTACAAGTGAAGCGGTATGATAAAGTGTGAACCGGTGTGATGGAATGAAGCGGTATATGCAGAAAGTGAACCGGTATATGGAAAGTTTGTATCGGGGTTTTTGGTTGATGCATTCTAAGTCTGTGTGATTCAACTGATGACATCCTATGATGAGTTAGCATTGAAATGAAGAAGAGATCATGTTGCCACATCAACCTTGTGCACGTGAAGAATCTTCTTAAGGATCTTGCATGAAGAAGGTTGATTCTATCCACCTCGGGAATGTGCAAAATCTCAGTAAATGGTGGAGAGCGCGTAATGGGTTATCAGCTTCCAGAAGCAGTGAAGAAGGATGATGGAGAATGTCTTGAGATTTGTTCATGATTGTTTTACTCTATGCAATGTGATTAAACGGTCAGGATTGGACTGACTGTATTGATAACCTAGATGCTTAGGGGTTTAGGGTTTATGCTACCAACCTAATTGTTGCCTATAAGGTCGATGATGATTTGCATTGAAAAGTTGTTGGCAAATGTTATGTGTGTATCCAAGTGAAGAGATACTTGATTCTTGCCAGACCAGTGAAGTGAGTAGATACTTGCAGAGTATGATTGCAAAAGTATAAGAACTAAAGTGAATCTGCCTTAGCATTGAGTGTTGTTATCAGATCAGTGTATTACCTGTTGACTTCTAATCATTTCAACAGTTGGAAAATCCCTTTACTAGGTAGCTTTAATAAGATTTTTGTAAATCCTTTAACAGGGTGACTCAAAATCATTGAGTTCTTCAAATCCTCTTGCGAGGTAACCTTTAACCGGGTATTTAGCCATCCCTTAATCGGGTGATCCCTAGTAGGATCGGTTCCTAGCAGAACCTATTGTAAAGTCTTTAACCAGACTAGGCTCCTAACAGAGCGGACTTCAAAAGAGTTCAAGAAAAGCTTGTGGGTATTCATCCCCACCATGGTTTTTCCCAGTTGGGTTTCCACATTGAAAATGAGTGTGTCATGTGTGATGCTTTTGTAGCGTCCTAAAATTGTGACACTTGCAATTTCAACTGCATTTGGGTCTTCATGATGGCGGCGCAATGTTGAACCTGAATGGAGACCCCGAAACCTGCTTGCGACATCAAAAACTGCATTTTTCTGCACCTTGGCATGATCCCTCCTTGCACCCTGCTGTCCCACGAGGTGGGACCATGGCGCCCAGCACCCTGGTCCTTCAAGACTAGGGCACCCAGCGCCCTGGTCCCTGGCCCTATTTTGGGCCCGGTCTCCTTTTGGGCATCGGGTCTTGAAGTTTGCAAATTGGAAAATATTGTTTCTAGGTCGGCCTAAGGTCGGAAAAATCAGTCTCTCAACCCTAATTGACAAGTATATAAACTACATTTCCCCTTTCAGAAAAGGGAGAGAAAAAAAACATATGTGAGCATGACGCGGAAGTGATATTCAAACATTCAAATATTCAAGCATTCAAGCATTCCTTCAAGCAATTGAGCATTCTAAGTCTCCATTCAAGGCTAGGTGTTGCATTCAAGACAAGGATTCAACCATTGAAGAGGAGATCACATACAACATACAACATACAACATACATTACACCTTCCCATGTAAGAATACAAACATTCTTACAACAAGGTATCAGTACTTGTTTACATTACAAACATTTACATTTACAGCATTCTCATTTCTTGGTTAATTCCAAAATCGGGGTTTGACCTAAAGGCAAACCCCTAATCCCTAACCCCCCAATCATCCTCTCTTTTCTGCGTGTAGGTTGCAGGTACGCGGCTGTAATTGAAGATCTGGAATCCTTGCGCAGAGACGAACAGATCCACCTTCGTTTCGCGGATTTTTCGGAGGACCGTGTGCACTCCGGGCGCCATCGTCCTGTCAAATTTCGCTCAAATTTGCAGAACAGCATCATCTTGACATTTTACTGCTAATTCCAGGTCCTTAGCTTCATCCTGTATCCCTATCTCTGTTTATAAGCAAATCTTTCCTACTTTACATGCATTCCTAGTTCAATCATTCTATACAAAAGAGGGTATCCTTGATGTCCTAACCCTTGAAACTCATTTAGAATCCAATCCTGCATTGTGTGGGATTGGATCTTGTGGGTTTCAACCCCTCTTTTGAATGTTAATTCTCTCTTAAGTGAAAACCATCAACCCTAGTGACCTCCCTTTTCTCTCCTTGGAGTTGGGGAGGGGAGAACAACTAGGGTTCAATTTTTCTGCTTTACATTTTGGTGAACATGACGTGAACATCCTAATTCTGATTATTCATGGTTAGATCTGAAAAATTTGCTTCCTTAATTACATTTCCATGTTTGATCTTTTGCAAATTTTAGAGGTTGATTGCATAAAAAACCCTAAAATTTTCTTTTTAGTAATTAAGCTTGTGAAATGTTTAATTGTTAATGCTTGTTTCAGATCTACCCTTCTATTACAAATTGTCAATTCATATTTGTGCTTTAATTCTGAAAATTAAGTGGTTAAGTGTCAAAACCCTAATTTTTAAAACCCTCTTGATTCAACCTTTGACTGATAATTTCACTGATCAAAACACCTCCAAATCGGCTGGAACTTTGGATTCCGCAACAAAATCACAATATCTCTCATCCCTGAAAATTTGGAAAAAAGTTGCGAGGACTGTGTGCACCCCGAGCGCCATCGTCCCCGACATTTTTTTCAAAATTTCGGGAGCTAGATCTTACTGTATTTTTCTGCTAAAATCCAGAATTTTGGCTGATTTTATAAATTCTAACACTTTCAAAATTAAAGTCAAAGTTGGTCTAGTGATTGCTTGGATAAAGGCTTATAATCATTCAAAAATTGTTGAAATTGAAATTTTTGTTAAAATTGTGTTTCTTACTATCCTAAATCTGAAAAGTGTGTTGGCATTCATTCGAAATTTCAGTGTTCTATTCAAATTTTTGCAATTTGTGACTTTTGAAATTAAGTGTTTAATTGCGGCAACTTTGATTTCCGCTTTCAAATTTGAATTTTGCATGAAATCGAGTCAACTTTTAAATTTCAAAGCTTGCATTACTTTCAGTATTCCCTCTAAAATCATAAAATTCAAAATTTCAATTTCCCTCTCTTTTTCAAAATTCAAATTTTGCATTTTTTAACAATCTTGGTAGGGTTCAATTTTGAGATTGCAACTTTAATTTGGCCTATCTACAGATCGTAAAATCACTCAATTTTTTCAGATTAGCTTTAAAATCATCATAACTTTCATCCCTGAAAATTTTGAAAAAAGTTGCGAGGACCGTGTGCACTCCGTTCGCCACAGTCCCTAACATTTTTTCTGAAATTTCAGGAGATTGTCCTGATTGTATTTAACAGCTTAAATCTAGGAGATTGGCTGATTTTATTGAAATTTGCTACCTATAAAATTCAAAATCTTCTCTCTCTCTTTAGTGCATGAGTTTTACAACAATAAGCCCTACTTACACTATTCCTGTTAGACGAAGCCTTAGAATTAAGTCTTTCCAAGGTTTAATTACTGAGGAGATGGAACCTAATTTGAATGGCCTTTTTAACGAGGACATGGGTAATTCCTCTAATCCTCTTAATGATGAAGAAGCTCTCCATGAGGTTTCTGTAGAACAACTTTCAAAATTGGATAACCAATTTGATGATTTCCGACAATGGATGTCTCAAGAATACCCTGATAGTGAAGCTCTTTCATTAATTGAGGGTCTAAAACATATGGTTCAAAGTGATAAGAATGGAATTGATATTTTGTGTGGTATTGCACACATTGTGGATTCGAATGTGATTCCTATGAAGAGTTGTGCCGAAACTTTAGGTTATACACAACCTCCTACTCAAGTTAATCATTCTATTCCTTTGACAACTCCTATTGCTAGTATACCTACTTTTACATCAAACATAATGACTACTTCAATACAAGACATTCCTCCTATGATCACCAGTCATGGGGGCAATCCCTCTTCTTCAATCAACCCTCTTCCTTCATTCAATCCAACTTCTTCATTCATTCCTTCAATGAGTGTTCCTATTATATCACCACAAATGAACATGACGCAAGGGGGCAATTCGTTTAATCATTCCATTCCTCCTTGTATTGTTCCTCCTTTCCAATCATCTCCTATGACTAACTATCATAGTGTCCCACCACCTTACTCTCAATCAATACCTTCTTTCAATAACATAATACCTCCATCACAATCTAACACGTCTAATATGAACTCTTCGACTGAAGCGACCATTAACAATCTTGCACAAACTGTCTCTTCTTTACAGCAACAAATTGCCTCTATGAATCAATCTAAGTTTAGTGTGCCCACATTTGATGTTGCGAGCCCACTTTCTCTTGACATTGTTCGAGCTATCCCCCCTAAACATGTTGAAATTCTGCATTTGGAGCTTTATAATGGTAAGGGTGATCCTCTAACACATGTTAAGACCTTTCAAACAATATGTACCGATTTTGCTTATGACCAAAGGTTGCTTGCAAAACTGTTTACTAGAACATTAAGAGATAAAGCCCTACAATGGTATTGCTCGTTGCCTTCTTATTCTATTTCTTCTTTCGAACAACTTGCAAATGCTTTTATTCAACAATTTCAAAACAATATAAGTCCTAAAGTTACTTTGATTGATTTAATGCATTGTACACAAGGTGTTAAAGAAAAAGTGACTGATTTCATTGGTAGATATAAGCATTTGTATGCTCAAATTTCTTTTCCAGTACTTGACAATGATATTCAAAGAATCTTTATTTCTAATTTACAAAAAGATATTAGAGAAAAACTTCTGTTTTTTGAGTTTACTTCTTTCCAACAGTTGTGCGCAACTCTTCACAATTATCAACTGACTATGAGTCAAATGGAACAAGCAAATCCTATGGCTCCGAGTGATAAGGGTGATAGTAGTCAACAACCATTTGGGAAGTTTAAACCAAATAGAGAGTCAATTAAATTCAATGAAAACATCATCAACAACAATGTGAATGCAGCATCAGGTGTGCCTCCTATTTCTAAGTTTTTCAAGAAAGAAAGAAAGTTTACTCCTTTGAATGAATCATTGCATAGTATTATGAATAAGTTATTGGAACAAAATGTGCTTACTCTTCCTCCTATAAAGCAAATAGATCCTGCAAAGATTAATTCACCCTATTTTGATAACAAATCTTTTTGTCAATTTCATCGTCATCTTGGGCATGATACTGAAAAATGTTTTGCTTTAAAGGGTAAAATTCAAGATTTGATTGATAATAATACTATCTCTGTTTCTGGTGTGAATGATAAAGGCAACACATCTGTAGCTCCTCCTAACCAAAATCTTAAGATTTTTACCGATCCATTACCTTCTCATACCTCTAATGTGATTGATACTAATGATTCCTCTGTCTCACCTGATGATCTTGTGTCTATGACTCCGAATGTGATTAAGTTTGTGGAACAGCAGAAAATCCCTAAAGAACCTTCCATCACATTTGATTCCAGTGAAACTATTAGGGCACCTGATGGTCCTTTATATATAGTTGCAAAAGTTAAGAATACACCTTGTCGTGGAGTTCTTATTGATCCTTCTTGCATGGTTAATGTTATTACTAAAGAATTTCTTTTTACTTTGCAATTGAATCAAGTGATCTATGATGAAACAAATGTAGTTGTGAAACTATTTGATGCATTTTCTTCTCCTGCAATTTGTTCTATTACATTACCTATTGAGGTCCATAACAAACCCCTTGATGTGGACTTTGCTATTATTCCATCATCTGAACAATTTCATGTGAAGCTAGGCTACCCTTGGCTATCTTCCATGAAAGCTATTGCTTCTCCTATTCACAAGTGTTTGAAATTTCCCCATAATGGTGAAGTTTTTACTGTCAATCATAGTCTCTTTAAACCAGCTGAAAGAACTTCTAGCGTTCCTGTTGATTATTTTTGGCCCAAACAATTCCAATCTCTTCCACCGTGAAGTGATCATCTTTTCAAATCTTACCAAAAGTGGAAAAAAGATATGATCCTATCTCTAAGTGAACCTAGAACATCCAAACTTGATATTCCTATCGTTCTTGAGAAGGAAGTTCTTCCTTTGAAAGATAAAACTAATGTCTTTCCTCAAGAAGATTCCCAACCCATCCCTATGAATGTGACTATGCCTATGCCTATGTCTAATAAACTTTCTAAAGGTAGACCTATACCTCCTCGTCATGATGGGCTTGGTCTCCTTCCTAAACCAAATATTCCTCCTTTATATGGAGCAGTTCCTCCTCCTTCCTCTTATAGAGAGAAGAGACCTTCTTCTCCTATTATTCAACCTAAGAGACCACAACCTAAACACCCAAGTGATAAGGATGAGAATATTCCTCCTCCTCAATCTTCTCAACTTCCTACTAAGACTAGACGAAATCGTTCTGCACGTGAACGCAGACGAAAGTGTCGTCTTAGAGCTCAGGAAGTTGCTTCTCAAACTTTGCAATCTCCAAAAACACCTTCAGCTAGTATTATTCCATTTTCTCCTCAGCCGAAAATTGAGCCAAAATCTCCTAAACATAAGATGCATGATGGTCTTGATCCTGTGCGAGTTAAAGATCCTATTTTTATAAATCTTGATGATGATATAGATGAAAATGTTATGCATGATGAAAATGTTACTCCTGTTCATTCTGATAGTGAATATGAATATGTTGATATTGATAACCATTTATCTAACGAATTTTCTAAAGCACTTATCCTAGCTCCTAGACAAAAACAACGTGGCTTGGAACATGAACATAGCCCTTGTTTGGATCTTGTGATAGCTCCATCTGCTGTGTTGGATGTTCCTCCTCTAGCATGTTTCCTGCCTTCCCGAAATATTGATCAGCAAGATCGGGGGGTGGATGACGTGCTAGACTAGTTTCATTAGCATAGCAAACTCTCTCCTCCTCTCTTGATCTCTTTTGTTACTTCTTCTATGTGTTATTCTTATTCTTCTATTTGTTGTCCTTAGTGTTGTCTACTTGAGGACGATGCAAAACATTGAGATCTCTTTTGGTCTCTCTCATGTTGACTCAAAAGACACATGTGTTCCCTTCTTCTAGGTGACCTTCCTTGATTGGGGAATGAAGAACAATTATGCATACATACATATGATATACATGAATTATCATACAGCATACTGACCCCGAGGACAGCGAAGTCACCTCGTGCTTTGTGTTTTGTGTCTATTATCCTTGGGCTTATCTCACACTTGGGGGCTAAATCCTTGTGATAACATGCTCCTTTCCCTTCTCGTTTCTTATATGTATCACTACCTTAAAGCAATCACCCCCGATGAGGCATGTGCGATCGCTTTAACGTAGGGGGGCATATATCCCATTCATATCTCTTCAAGATACTTGAAAGTTTCTTGGCGAACTTGTCTTTGCCTTGAAAATTTTTGATATCTTTCTTGCATGACTCATAGTGAGGGAACCTTACTACTGACAGTCATGGTTCTCCCTCGTGATCTTCCCTTTTACTTTGCCAATCGAAGTCATAAGATCCTTAGTCCACTAGGGGCTTGGTGTATCTTGCCTCCTTGACGTGGTGAAATTTTTTCAATGTTGTTTCCTTGTACTTTACCGAAAGTATGAGCATACACTTATACTCCAACTAAAGTGGGGGCTAAATGTATCATCATAAAATTGTGACACTTGCAATTTCAACTACATTTGGGTCTTCATGATGGTGGCGCAACGTTGAACCTGAATGGAGACCCCGAAACCTGCTTGCGACATCAAAAACTGCATTTTTCTGCACCTTGGCATGATCCCTCCTTGCACCCTGTTGTCCCGGGAGGTGGCACCATGGCACCCAGCGCCCTGGTCCCTGGCCCTATTTTGGGCCCGGTCTCCTTTTGGGCATCGGGTCTTGAAGTTTGCAAATTGGAAAATATTGTTTCTAGGTCAGCCTAAGGTCAGAAAAATTAGTCTCTCAACCCTAATTGACAAGTATATAAACTACATTTCCCCTTTCAAAAAAGGGGGAGAAAAAAATCATATGTGAGCATGACGCGGAAGCGATATTCAAACATTCAAATATTCAAGCATTCAAGCATTCCTTCAAGCAATTGAGAATTCTAAGTCTCCATTCAAGGCTAGGTGTTGCATTCAAGACAAGGATTCAACCATTGAAGAGGAGATCACATACAACTTACAACATACAACATACATTACACCTTCCCATGTAAGAATACAAACATTCTTACAACAAGGTATCAGTACTTGTTTACATTACAAACATTTACATTTACAGCATTCTCATTTCTTGGTTAATTCCAAAACCAGGGTTTGACCTAAAGGCAAACCCCTAATCCCTAAACCCCCAATCGTCCTCTCTTTTCTGTGTGTAGGTTGTAGGTACGCGGCTGTAATTGAAGATTTGGAATCCTTGCGCAGAGACGAACTGATCCACCTTCATTTCGCGGATTTTTCGGAGGACCGTGTGCACTCCGGGCGCCATCGTCCCGTCAACTTTTGCTCAAATTTGCAGAACAGCATCGTCTCGACATTTTACTGCTAATTCTAGGTCCGTAGCTTCATCCTGTATCCCTATCTCTATTTATAAGCGAATCTTTCCTACTTTACATGCATTCCTAGTTCAATCATTCTATACAAAAGAGGGTATCCTTGATGTCCTAACCCTTGAAACTCATTAAGAATCCAATCCTGCATTGTGTGGGATTGGATCTTGTGGGTTTCAACCCCTCTTTTGAATGTAAAGTCTCTCCTAAGTGAAAACCACCAACCCTAGTGACCTCCCTTCTCTCTCCTTGGAGTTGGGGAGGGGCGAACAACTAGGGTTTGATTTTTCTGCTTTACAGATTTTTCATGTGATGTTTTAGTATGTTTTGTTAAGAGGTAATGCATGTTGATCAAGTGGTCATTATATTTCTGATGTATTACCTGTTTAAGCATATGGGTGAAGTGGAAATGAGATATTAGGTTTTAAGCATATGGGTGAAGTGGAAATAAGATATTAGGTTTTGTGGAGATCTAAGTGTTACCGGTTTATGACTTTCACAGTCACTATGTTTTACCAGTATTGCCTTGATTTAGATCTGTGATGTTGTTCACCAGTTAGTGCAGTATTTTTTGTTTTAAGTTTTTAATGAAGTTTTTGTCCATACTGATTCACCCCCCCCCCTCTTAATATATGTGGAGTATTTACTATTCATCATTATTCATCACATACATGTGAGTACTCATTGAGGTATAATTTGGTATTAAAGTGATATAATTTCCTTTTGTACTAATTCAAGCAATTTGAGGTATGAAGACAATTTTATGGGAGAGTTAACAAACTGAACTGAAATTCCATCACAACCCATGTTTGCTAATTTGTCAGCTACAAAATTTTCTTCCCTTAATGTATGACTAACAATGTAATCTGAAATGACTCAAGTAAATCCCAGATACGCTTTAAAACATACGATGTGCCATGTCTTAGATGTTTTTGATGTAATTGCATTGATGATAACTAATGAATCCCCTTCTAAATGTATGTTGGAGAGACCGCATTTCCTTGCTAACACTAGGCCGACTAGTAAAGCATTTGCCTCTGCCAAATTTTTGGTAACCGAGGAGATGGGAGATGCTTGGAAAGCACAAATTTTCCCATGATGATTTTGAATGCAAACTTCAATTCCTGACTTCCCTAGATTTCCATGGGAAAAGCCATCGAAGTTCATCTTAAAGAAATTAGGTGCAGGAGGTAACCATTTTATGGAAGACCAATCTTTAACATGAGTTGATGACCAATTCAGAGGAATCCCAATTGGTATAATTGATGAATAATAAGAGGAGGGGGGGTGAATTAGTATGCCAAAAATCTTTGCACTTAAACACTTTGCTAGACTAACAGTAAACCAGTAAAACAGTTTAGCAGACAAACCGGTTAGCACACATGCAAACCAAATAGCAAATAATGCATTCACCCATAGAAGCACAAACACCATAACACAAGAGATTTTGATGTGGAAACCCAAATGGGAAAAACCATTGTGAGATGGAACTCACAAGTAACTATCTGCAGAATGGGAACCAGACCAGTTAAGGTCTTACAATGTTCTTTACCAAAACAAATCATGTTAGGAATCTCAATCTCTGTTAGGAGATAAGTCCGATTAAAGACTACCTTGCTAGAGGATTTTAGATCCATAGATGTGAACCACCTTGTTAGAGGATTTACAAAAGGCTTTTGGGCCTACCCGATTAAGGGCTATAGACTTGTCAAAGATGTGAGTAATCAACAAGTGAGTGATCTAGCAAATAGCACAGATTGCTTGGTTAGATCCTTGATAGCTCGTTCCTAATGCATTCCAGCATTACTTCAGTCTTCTATACATTCATACTCTCTCTGACTCCTCAACCACCTTAAACCCTAGCAACAACATCAACCTCAACAACAACCTAAAACCCTAGACATGATGTCCTTATAAAGGAATCTGATTTCATGTCAGTCCAATAGGATTACAATACAATTTCCTAGGTTCAATGCATCTAGACTTATCTAGTAACACGACACAAAAAGAACTGTTAAAGTGTCGGCACCGTCAAACAATCGATGGATGGTAACTCATCACAAAATGTCGGTTGGTAACTCATCACAGAGTATTACCAGTTCATACAAAATGTCAATTGCCGGTTTGACAAAATGAAGACTAAGAAATATGTGTTATGCCGCTTTGATCCTTCGTACCACTTGAGATCCTCGAACCGCTTGGGGTCAACATACCGCTTCAGATCGGTAATCATTTTTTGCAAAACACTAATAGTCTAAGGACTATAATGCATTATACCGGTTGGAACATGTACCGGTTGAGCTTTAACTAATACATACAAAAATGATCTCAATGCAAGTTTGTGTCCATCAATGACAATCACAACATAATCATCAAAAATACCAACAATCTCCCACTTTGGCATTGATGGCAACACTTAGGAAATTTTGACATCTAAGTGTTTTACAACAAAAATATGCTAGAATCAAAATTACTCCCCCTAAGCATATACACTATCCCTTTTCTAGAAAATACAATGTATACTACTTCTTAATAGAAATAACATGAAAGTATACATCAAAACATTCAAAATTTATACTTCTCCCCCTTTGCCCACAATGACAAAAATAACACTACAGACTAACCCATTTTTCATTAAAATAATAAGTGTTTATGACAGTAAAGAATAAAACTTGTCAAAAATAGATTTAAAGTCCTGCAAGAATTGTTTCATAGATAAAGACCAGGACTCAAGTAGGGAGTTGGCTACTTCTTTCTCTATCTGCATCTAGGAGACCTATTCTTCCATGGCATCTAATGTGCTCATCTCCTATGTTGTCGTTAAGGCATCCAGATTAAGATAGCACTTCTGAAGTATTTGTAGATGTGGGAGTAGAACCAGTTGTAGCTCCTACAAATCTCATGACCGGGTGCTTATTTCCAACTCTAATTTGGCAGACTGGATGTGAAACTGGTGAACGGTTTGCCCATAAGTTGTAAAAGAGTCATATGGCAACTTCAAGGTACTCATATATAACTGCAAATCAGATTGAAGATTTTTCTTCTGTGCAAGCACATCATCATAGAACAGATGGGGTTGGCAAATATTATTGAGTAGAAGATTCCCCTCATCTAGAGCATTCCTTATATCCTTCTGTGCTTTTTGTAGTTCAGACCGGAGCTCATTAAGCTTCTTCACCAAGGCAATGTTGAGAGCCTTTTGATGCTCTTTCTTAGCATTTGCCTCTGCTACCTCTTCTAAGCTCTGGACTTGATCATCTACTACTGTGCATAGGAGCTTTGATGAATACTAAGAGGGGGGGTGAATTAGTATGCCAAAAATCTTTACACTTAAACACTTTGCAAGACTGATAGTAAACCAGTAAAACAATTTAGCAGACAAACCAGTTAACAAACATGAAAACCAAATAGCTAATAATGCATTCACCCACAGAAGCACAAACACCATAACACAAGAGATTTTGATGTGGAAACCCAAATGGGAAAAACCACAGTGAGATGGAACTCACAAGTAACTATCTGCAGAATAGAAACTAGACCGGTTAAGGTCTTACAACGTTCTTTACCAGAACAGATCCTGTTAGGAATCTCAATCTCTGTTAGGAGATAAGTCCAATTAAAGACTACGTTGCTAGAGGATTTTAGATCCACATATGTGAACCACCTTGTTAGAGGATTTACAAGAGGCTTTTGGGCCTACCCAATTAAGGGCTACAGACTTGTCGAAGATGTGAGTAATCAATGAGTGATCTAGCAAATAGCATAGATTGCTTGGTTAGATCCTTGATAGCTCGATCTTAATGCATTACAACATTACTTCAGTCTTCTACACATTCATACTCTCTCTAACTCTTCAACTACCTTGAACCCTAGTAACAACATCAACCTCAACAACAACAACCTTAGAACCCTAGACATGATGTCCTTATAAAGGAATCTGATTTCATGTTGGTCCAATAGGATTACAATACAATTTCCTAGGTTCAATGCATCTGGACATATCTGGTAACACGACACAAAAAGCACCGCCAGAGAGTCGGCACCGTCAAATGATCGGTGGATGGAAACTCATCACAAAATGTCAGTTGGTAACTCATCACAGAGTATTACCAGTTCATACAAAATACCGGTTGCCAGTTTGTCAAAATGAAGACTAGAAAAAATGTGTTATACCGCTTTAATCCCTCATACCGCTTGGTATCCACGAACCTCTTGGGGTTGACATGCCGCTTCAGACTGGTAAACACATTTTGCAAAACATCAATAGTCTAAAGACTATAATACAACATATCGGTTGGAACAAATACCGGTTGTGCTCTAACTCACACATATAAAGAGGATCTTAATGCAAGTGTGTGTCCATCAATGACAATCACAACATGAACATCAAAAATGCCAACAATCTCCCCCTTTGGCATTGATGGAAACACTTAGGAAAATAAAATTTTGACATCTAAGTATTTTACAACAAAAACATGCCATTAGCAAAATTGCTCCCCCTAAGCATATACACTATCCCTTTAACAATATGATGTATAACAATTTTGCATATAGAGCATAAACATTAAGATATCAAAGCATATATCAAAGCATATAGCAAAATTTTAAATCCAGATACTTCTCCCCTATACTTCTCCAAAATAGATAGAGTACTTCTCCCCCTTTGCCAACAATGACAAAGTACAGCTAAACAACCCTGTTTCCATTTGATATTAAAATAATAAAAGTTTATGACAACAAGGAATAATACTTGTCAAAAATAGATTTATAGTCCTGGAAGAATTGTTTCATCGATAGAGACTAGGACTCAAGTAGGGAGGTGGCTACTTCTTTCTCTATTTGCATCTGGGAGACCTGTTCTTCCATGGCATCAACTGTGCTCATCTCTTGTGTAACTTTCAAGGCATCCAGGTTTAGATAACACTTCTGAAGAATTTGCAGACGTGGGAGTAGAACCAGTTGTAGCTCCTACAAATCTCTAGACCATGTGTTGATCTCTTGCTCCATTTTGGCTAACTGGATGTGAAACCGGTGAACGGTTTGCCCATAAGTTGCAAAGGAATCATAAGGCATCTTGAATGTGCTCATGTAGGACTGTAAGTCTATTTGAAGCTTTTTCTTCTGAGCTAGCACATCATCATAGAATAGATGGGGTTGACAGATTTTTCTAAGTAGCAAATTCCCCTCATCTAGAGCGTCCCTTATATCCTTTTATTCTTTCTTCAGTTCAGTCCAGAGCTCATTCAACTTCTTCACCAGAGCTATATTAAGAGCTTTTTGATGCTCCTTCTTGACATTAGCCTCTTCTACCTCTTCAAGGCTCTGCACCTGATCATCTACTACTATGCATAGGAGCTTAAGTCTAGCTAGTGATGAATCGGTGTTTGGAAGATTTGTACCGAGTATCAAACCGATAAGCGTATCCACAGCTGCTTGGATTACATCCTGCTCCTTCTTCCATCGAATAATTTCAAGGCACTCTTGAGCTACCTTGATGCTCTACATTATCTCTATTTCACTTGCAGACTAGAGATCTATAGGACTGGTGAGATCAACTGGTTTAGCTTGACTCCCGGTTGCCTTCGGAGTCCCTCTTCCATTTTCTTCTTCCCCACTTCTCTCCTCTTCTCTGCTTCCTTGTCTTCCTCAGCCTTTTTCTTTTCTGCTTCCTTTTTCTTCTCCTATTCCTTATCTTCTTCTTCCTTCTTTTTCCTCTCCACTTCCTTCTTTTTCTTCTCCTCTTCATCTTTCTTCTTTTTCTCCTCTTCATCCTTTTTCTTCTTTTCTTCTTCTTCCTTCTTCTTCTTCTCCTCTTCATCTTTCTTCTTTTTCTCTTCTTCATCCTTTTTCTTCTTTTCTTCTTCTTCTTTCTTCTCCTTCTCCTCTTCATCTTTCTTCTTTTTCTCCTCTTCATCCTTTTTCCGCTTCTTTTCTTCTTCCTTTTTCTGCTTCTCTTCTTCATCCTTCTTCCTCTGCTCAGCCTCTTCCTTCGTCCCTTCCTGTCTGTCCTCGGCTTTCTTCTCCTGTTCAGCCTGATGCTCCTGTCATGTTGCCTTAGATGGTGTTTCCTGAGTAACATCTTCTTCGTCTAGGGCATCGACATCAATAGTGTCGACTGGTTCAACAACCAGATTTCCTTCATCATCAAATGCTTCACCGGTTTGGATATAACCGGTTCTTCCTCAGCTTGTCGATTGGCTAGACACGATTAATGAGTCTGGATAGCAGTTACCATATACTGATGAGTGTCCTTTTCGACATCAACAACTCTTCCTTCTAACAGCTAGAGTTTTCTTCTTCTAGTGAAGAAGAGTCCTTTATTTTGGTCAATAACATCAAATAATTCAAAATTTGACAGGTCGGGAAAGTACTAAGCAAAAACTTTCTCCTTAATTTCCTGTTCCTTTTCTATGGCAATGCGCCATTTATTATCTAATGCCTTATACAAAGAATCTGGTGTCTAAGATTTAATCTCTGATGGCGACCAATCATTTGTACACAAATAAAAAATAATCTCCTTTAGCACTTCTTCTTTCTCCTCATCACTAAAATCATCATAGTAGTCGTCTAAATCATGTAGTAATTTTCTCCTAATATTCTTTATTGTTCTTTGACAATGTGTCAAAGTTTTATATGAGGAGATATCAATATTTACCGATGCAGATGATGTCGGTTCATTCTTTGTTTTCTTTCTTGTCTATCTCGCCTTCTTTGGCTGCTCCTTAGAAACAGTCTCTTTAGAGTCTGGTGTATTGCTCTTTGTCTTCCTTTTCCTCTCGAAGACTTTAGCCGGTGCTACTTCAGGTTTCTTTTTGGCTGGTGACTGCTTGGTCACTTTTGGAGTTGCAGTAGTAACCGGTACTGATGCTGCAGGCACTGACTTTGCCTTCTTTACTGTAGGTTCTTTTCCTTTCTTTGCAAAGAGTTCTTCGACCGGTGTAACCCTTTCTAGATAGGTTCCGGTCCTCTTTGCCTTAGGATCAAGAGGTGAGGCAATAAGGGTAGAGGCATACCCTTCCAGCATATCTTACATCACCTCATAGCCCATTGGCTCCACTTCTTCCATTCTAGGCTCAATAGCCTCCATTATGCATTTGTCCACCTGAATGGTGAAACAGATGTCATCTTCATATTTCTTGACGATATCACCTGAGATCCTCATCCTTTAGCTCAATTTTGTCTGAAATCAAAATACTTGTTTAGAACATCAAGGTAACCAGTTCCAATTGCTTGAATTCTCTCCTTGATTTCCTTGGTTACCGGTTGGTCAGGAGACCACTGGACATCTCCTACTCCTGGAAAGTATCCTTGAAAGTAAAAGAACAACCCGACCAGTAGTTGTCTGAACTTAAACCTTTGTGCATTATCCTATTTGATCGACTTCAAATTTGACAGGAGTTGCCTTTGCATATCAGTGCATAGGTCAAATGATGCGTCCTCCTTGTGAGATTTTGCCAAGATCAAGAGGCAATGGAAAGCACAAATAAGAGAGAACAAAATAGATGATATAAATAAACTGTATTCTATCAAGATGAAAAATATGATCAATTGGATCATTAAGCATTCCATACAATGAATATAAGCCTGCTTATATAGGCAAGGCTATATGGATATGTGAGCACACAAACATGACATGTGGCTCAATAAGAAACAAGGGTAGGTAGGAAATAGGTGTGGGTAGGTAGGAGAAATAATATAATAGTCCACATGAGGTGGATCACCCACTGAATGTGGAGTGTAACAACAAGATCAACACCATAAAAGGTGGAAATTCTCCTACACACACTATCCCAATGGGCACAAACACCCAAGTGTCTCATACCCAAACTACTATGAAATGCATTTCCTAGGTAAACTTAAGTAAAGTGTAATAATATCCAATATGAATAATTATTTACACCAACACCCCCCCTTAAGTGCAACTTAGGGGAATGCACTTAAGTCTACAATGCAACTAAGCAATGCAAGATGGGTCCCGGCTACTAGGCCATGTTAGGTACCCATGTACAAATGCAAATGCATGCAAACTAATATAATGAAATCTCTCACAAAGAGGGGAAAGAGAGAAAAACCCAATGGGAAAAAACCCTCCCCTAAAAGAGAGATGAAAACTAGATACAAAGAACTCTTAGAGAAGTATGTAAAGGACAAAACCCCATGTGAGGAAAAAGTCCCCCCCATATGAGAGAAGAAGAGAAGCTAGGAAGCCCCCCCTCAATGTGGAATCTGCACCAATGATAGAAGCTCGATGTATGAAGAAACTGCTCCACGAACATCGAACAACAGTCCTCCCCTTAGGAAGAAAATAAACCAAACCCAATCATGAAGGGAAGATGTACGAAGAAAACTCATGATGAAGGGAATCTTTGAAAACTGCTCAAGTGTCCCCATGTGGATGCTAAAAGATACCCCCTCCAAAGGTGGTAAAATGTGCCACACTGCTGAAAAAGGCACTCCAAGATCTAGTGGAGATGGATGTAGAACATGTCCCAAAGACTCACATGTCTTCTCAAAAGATAAAGAGACCTCCTCCAACTATTGTACATAAGTATCCACAATCATGTCAACCTCGAAAGAATGATCATGTAGAGAATGAACAAGAGGGTCAGAGTGTTCCCTTGCAACAATTGAAGAAGGATCACCTTCATCAAAGAGAAGATGAATGTCATCAATGATGTCTCCCAAATCTGCAATGTAGGATTCCATAAATAAACCTGCAATGTCTGTCAAGTAAAAATCCCATGAATCTGAAGCTGGAAGACAATGAATATCCTGCTACACTGAATCACATGAAGGCAAAACTGTCACACTATCTACATCATTAGGTGCAATAGGTGATGTGATATCAATATGAGGAGATAAAATACAAGGCTCAAGAATGGGGTCACATGTGAGAATCCCCATGTTCAAGTGTCCAAATTTCTCCTCAAAACTGAACCATCACAAGAAGTGTGATCATCATGTGTAGAATCATCAAATGTGAAATCATCATCATCAACAAAATCTGAAAAGGAGTATAACCGAGATGCATGATCAACCACCCCAGTCGCAATGATAGCTCTAGTCTCCAAGTCTCTAATGAAAACTAACTCAGGTGTGAACTCCACAACTCTCTTAGTTGTGCCATGTGTGATTTGATAGATAGAAAGGAGATTGTTTGTCAAGTGGGGTACACACAACACATCATTGAAGGAGTTATCCCCAATGTCAATAGATCCTTTCCCAATCACATCCATGTATGTATGATTGCCCATCAAAATATTGGCATGGTGCAAGGCTCAAATGTAGAGAACATAGACTGCAAAGATGCCATATGATGAGAAGCCCCTGAATCTAGAAGCCATCTTTCTGAATCATGACTAATAGTAGCACATAGAGATTTTCCTTTTCTTGTTCCAAAAGAGTGAGTCTTCTCACTTGTAGAAGCCATGAATGCTTCCCCTTTTCCTTTTGAATGTGAGGAAGTGGAATTTGATGAATCATCCTTCTTGTAGACATTGGGCAAATCAATGTTATGCTTTTTGAGGATATGTGTGAGCTCATCAATCTTCTTAGAATGACAATGACACTCCTCATGACCAACCTTTTTACAATAGGCACAAGTAGGTCTCTCCTTCTTTGGTGAATTATCCCTCTTGGAAGAGGATGAATCTCCTTGTTGTGGAGAAGATGGTGCTTTGTCCTTAGGCTTTGATTGCCATTTCTTCTTGTTTGAGTTGTCCTTTCCTTGATTTCATTTGTTCCCTTGATTTGCCACTAATGTTTGAGACTTAGAAGCCTTAAAAATGCCCATGCTTATCAACTTAGTTTATTCCATCATCAACATTTCATTGAAAGCATCAAAAGTAGGCATTGTGTAGTGCTGCATATTCTTGTGGAAGCTTGCCTATCAAGTTGAAGATCAATTGAGTATCCTTCTTATCAATGCCACAATCTTTGAGTTGTGCTCTCAACTCATTTGCCTTAGTGACATAATCTTGTATAGTATCAAAGTTCTTGGGATCTAACATGGTGAGATCACTATCAATCTGATATCCCCTAATCTCATCAACTTGACCATACAAGTCTTGAAACTTTTTCCAAGCATCCTTGATTAGAGTACACTTCTCAATATGAAAAATGAGATCCTTTGATACATACTTTCTTAAGGTACCAATTTCCATGATATTTTTAGTGAGCCAATCCAATTGACCAACTGGATCAACCTTGGGATCAGCAGGAGAAACAATAGTTCCATCAATGTAATGAGTTAGTCCTTTTTCCATAAGTTTACTCCATGCATCAATTTTCCAAGTAGCATAATTATGAGGAGTTAAGAGAGGAAACTTAGAAGAACCCATAGCAGCAGAAAGGAAGGAACACAAGAGCACCCCCCCAAATTCACTCAATCAAGAAACCCCCCAAAATGGTGATTTTGGCACTTTATACTTAGTGCATATACAATGGGCCACTTGCAAAACAAGGCAAACTAGACTTCTGATTTCAATTTACAACTTCTCAAAATGAGATCTAAGAGACTTCAACAAATACTGCTAGTGATCTAAACTGAGATCCAAGCAAAATGCAAGTACCAAATATGCCAAAAATGGCCAAATAATGAAAGTACAATTTCTACTTTAAATTACTGCAAACAAATGGCAGATTATGAAAGTAGATGAAAAAATATGCACTTTCAAAAAAATGGCACCTGAAAAGAAGCCCATATGAGCCCAAATGAAGCCTCCAAAGTTGTAAAAATCGAGATTTTGCAATTTCTGAAAAACCTGTATCCGAGAAATAGAAACATCCTACACCATTGTATAGATCATGAAATTCTACCCCAAAACAAAAAACATTTCTCGAAAAAAGGAGTTCGGATGAGTGAGATATTGCTATTTGAAAATAGCCTGCAAAATTATAATTTCTGGAAAATTTCCATTGCGGCTTCAAACTTCAAATGCCTCTAGATTTGGCCTTCGAAGTCTGATTTGGATGAAACAAAAGGCAAAACTGACTTTCTTGGACCTCCTCAATCCAATGGTAACCTCAGATTTGATCCATCAAGCTTCAATAATAACCTGCAATAGAAAATTCCAAAATGCAAACCCCAAATAGCATCAAATTTCTCTCTATTGGCAAACCAATGACACTCTAATGGCTCTGATACCATGTGATATTTTGCCAAGATCAAGAGGCAATGGAAAGCACAAATAAGAGAGAACAAAATAGATGATAGAAATAAACGGTATTCTATCAAGATGAAAAATATGATCAACTGGATCATTAAGCATTCCATACAATGAATATAAACCTGCTTATATAGGCAAGGCTATATGGATATGTGAGAACAAAAACATGACATGTGGCTCAATAAGAAACAAGGGTAGGTAGGAAATAGGTGTGGGTAGGTAGGAGAAATAATATAATAGTCCACATGAGGTGGATCACCCACTGAATGTGGAGTGTAACAACAAGATCAACACCATAAAAGGTGGAAATTCTCCTACACACACTATCCCAATGTGGCACAAACACCCAAG